>NC_062991.1:6815980-7118611 GCF_023078275.1 Leguminivora glycinivorella | reverse complement strand
ATTGATTCCTCATTCAACTTTTATAGTATACATTTATTTTTACCTGCACGTCTCACGCCTCTGTTCTACCGTAAAGAATGTTATTAAGTGGGTAGAAAAAACAAGCTATCTCTATCAGGGTGACGTGATAATTAGTACCCTAGCCCGTCTGTGTCGCGGTGCACACCTAAGGTGCCTTCGACAAAAACTGAATGTAGCCTTTTTAGAGATATTTGTGCACATGATGAATATGAACCTTTTTTGGATGGATTTACACAAATGTTGGAAGCGCTCTTACGCCGTGGCTTGCGTGGGCGACGGTCGCGCGATGATCGCGCGACGGCGATGCGTCGCATACGAAATCAAACCTTATCGATATGGAAGTATGAGACGCGACGGCGACACGTCGTTAGCGTCTGCATCAAATCTAGAGGATTTATATCCTCACCCCAAAAGTAGTCATACTTTTCTAACAAATAGGATAAAACTGAAAGGAAAGGAGATGTTGGGGCAACAATGACGACATGGCAACCCTACCAAGACACAGGTTTGCGCGTTTACCGCAAAAAAGTTAGAGTTTGTCGCATCACCCTTTTTTGAGAGCACTCCCCTCACTGCCACAGCCAGTATAGGAATTCTAGGCGTTGACATTTCGAGTGCAGTCCAGTTTCGCGGTCATTTAGAAGGTAAGGCCAAACTGGCCTCAAAAAAGCTGGGTGTGCTCAATAAGATCGAGACAGTATTTCACTCCAGCCCACCGCCTTCAGCTCTATAAGGCGCAGGTTCGCCCACACATGGAGTACTGTTCTCATCTATGGGCAGGGGCACCTCAGTACCAGCTTCTCCCTCTGGACCGCATCCAACGACGAGCGACTCGAATTGTCAACTGCCAGCATATCTCCGATCGGCTTGACCCCTTGGCGCTGCGTAGAGATGTGGCCTCGCTCTGCATTTTCTATCGCATGTATAACGAACAACCAACAAGGCTGGACCTCTTAAAGGAAAGGAGTGCTCCGAGGAATTGTTCGGATTAATCCCTACCGCTTCTTTCCGCCATCGCCCTACGCGACAACATTTCCATCGTCATCATCTAGATGGCTGGCAGTCCTCAACTGTGCGTTTCTCCAGAAACTTCCTGCCCCGCACAGCTAAACTGTGGAATGAATTGTCGCCTGCGGTATTTCCGGACCGATACGACCTTCAAATCTTCAAGAAAAGAGCGTACACCCATCTTAAAGGCCGGCAACGCACCTCCAACACCTCTGGTGTTTCGGGTGTCCATGGGCGGCGGTGATCGCTTACCATCAGGCGACCTGTCTGCTACTATTCCGGGTAAGAAAAAAAACCTGTGATCTATGTCCCAGCGAGATACTGCCTCGCTAATCATGTGCTAGCCCTGCAGAAGATATATTAGGTATCTCTAGAGTTTATGATCAGGAATATTAGTTAAAAAAACCAACTTCCAACTTTTCTACAAATATAAAAAAGAAAGGAGATGCCGGGAAGACATGGACGCATATCCAAAATGGTGGGATAGTGTCGCAGACAGAGTCAAATGGAGGAATTGAGAGAGGCCTTTGCCCAGTAAAGAAACAGTAGACTGACAAAAAAAAACAAGTTATCTCTATCGGAATGACGCGATAATTAGTACCCTGGCCCGTCTGTCGCGTTGCACACCTAAGGTGACATCGACAAAAAGTGGACGGTGAAAAAAACTTAATCGCTTCTAGTCAGCGTTAGAAGCAGCGGATGAAACCAGTATGCTTGTGTAGTACATGTACTAAATAGTACAAAAGACACGATTCCCTGCACTGTACTAGATCGAACTACACCCAAATAATTCTGCTCTCTAGTACATTTAGTACACTCACACACGAGCAAAAGAATGATAGCGTAGGGAAGAGCCGAGAAGTGACATTGACAACAAAGCGATCCGTGTGATCCGACCGCAACGCAACCGAAATACATAATATAACCAATTGACGTGGACCGAGAGCGCGCGAAAACGGCCGATCAGGCTCTCGGCTAGTGAGAGCGAGCGTTACTATACGCCATATGCACAATTTGTCTCTCGCTCTCTCGGTGTACTATTGTACTAAATATCCTAAAAGAACGAATAGTACACTTCGGAGATCGTACTAGTTGGGAGCAATCTTTTCAGTGAACGAGCAGACACAATTCTAGAAACCAGACACTATAAGTATTTGCCAACATTAGCGTTGTAGAACTTTTCTATGTATCCCTAAATTTTTAATGCTAGGACGAGTATAACGCGAAAAGTATTGAGCAGTAAGTACAGATGGCGTCATGACGTGAGTGGCGCCAGACCGTCATGACGTGAAAAAAATTGTATTAAGCGAAATGCTACCTAGCTACCTACATTAATTGCTGCGCCCATCAGGGCTTCATGTGTCATTTGTGTACCTACCTATACTTTTAAGTACTTGTAAAACCAGTAATTTACATGTGAATTGCAATAAATAAATACAATACAATACAATGGTGCTATATTTACGCACTAGTATATGTAGTACGTAGAAGTGGTTCATTTCTTAACAGGTCGAAACACTCGAAACATTGGAGGGCCATCTGTGCCTACTGAAAAACGTCGTACGATACACGTGCGAAGAGCAAATTCGTTGTGTTTTAATTTATCGCCATTCGTTCCGAACTTCCTCTTTTTGCACTTGTATCGTAATGCACTACTATTTCAGTACACTCTCATGCATTGGAGAATTGGGTCCTCAACGCTAGCCCAATGCGGATTGGGGACTTCACAAGTTCACATACATCTTTGAATTCCTTCGCAGATGTATGCAGGTTTCCTCACGTTTTCCTTCACCAAAAAGCTGGTACAGATGTAGTGAGAAAATATTTGCCTTCGTATTGTTACGGGAACGTACGAACGAGTCATGCTATTTCAATCGGGCTTAGTACAAGATGTACACTGACATTGACTGAACTAGTATGAAATGAACGTTTCCGGAAAAATACGAAGGAAACCCTTTTCGGACTACATCTGTAGGTTGTACCTAAATATTAAATTAGCACTTATGGATGGGGCATTCCACGAGAATGTCGTTTACGACATGCTGTTGCCTTGTATGGCAGCTATTTCATAAAATTCGCAAAGCTCTAGAAAATACTGCCAATTTGTTAACTTGAAAGGTTGTCACACACAACTTCGCTTTCTCAGCGCCTTCAAGTATTAGAAGAATTGCAGGTCGTAAGCGACATTCTCGTGGAATGCCCGGATACGGATTATTTAATACGTTCAGTAGGTACGTATGGAAATTATAAATTACCTCATATTGCTGTATTGTGTTATTTTAATTCATTAATGTTCAATGTTTTAAGGCTATGCGTCTCCCACCTGGGGGCGTTCAGTGACCGCTGTTTTATATCTTTTTAGTGGGAACTATATTGTTTTCGTAATTATTTGCTTTGGATTTAATGAGCCTACGTTAATGCTTATATTTCTCAGTAATGTTTAAATTTCAGTTTCAAACTGATTTTGACATCGCGGGTGTCAGGGTTAGGGTTTCGAATCCCGGCCAGATATAAAGTTTTTTTTTTTTTGCATTTATAAGATACGTGATATAATAAAACAGAATCGAGCGAAGCTCTGTCCCCCAGATATTGTTTTAATAAAGTCATATCACTCATATCGTCTTTATAATTGAATTGTCTTCAACCTAACCTCATTAACCTAACGTCATCAACCGTCTATATCATAACCATATTAAAATAACTAGTTAAACATTATTGAATCATCCTTACAATCATTTTTAAATACCTTTCCCAATAAAATTCTCACAAACTTGAACCAAACGCATTCGTAGATAATAACAGGCAGGTTTAGACAAGGATGGATATATGGGGGTTTAAGGGATGTGAAAGAGAGGGTAGGGTCATAAATATAACGCAGCTGGGTTCTTACCAGATATCTTTTTCTTCCAAAAACGAGGATAGCTGGTCGTTTACGAGTATGCCTTGGACAGTCGCAAGCGCAAGTGTTATAGAAATTGAAAAACTATTATTTTACCTAAAACTTGACCAGAAAGATGACTATTGTCAAGAGGGCGCTGTTATTCTGATGTATGCGGACAGTTACAGTTCAATATTGTATGAAAAAAAAAGTTTTATTGAAATTCCAAAACATGGCGCGTAGCGTAGTCATAAATGTTTCTTGTCAAGGATGCGTAGCCGAATGGCACAAACGCTCACGAAACGCTCACGAAACGAAACGCTAGTAGATATCTATCTCTATCGCTCGTGCGTATTGGCGCGACAGAGCCAGACTAACTGGCGCGGCGTTTCGTTTTCGTTTGGCGTCGGAGAAATGCCGTTCGGCTACGCACGCAGGCTTTACGTTCATATGCTACTTGTACATTTGAATACCTAAATTCCGAAGGCTTAGCTTTATCTGATTATTATGGTTTTTTTGCCTGAAATAAAATTGTTGTTTTTTTTTATTCTACATAACTAGTTTTTTTATTCATCCTCAGAACGAGAAGAGAACACAGAGATATCTTATTTCACCAAGCGAGTATATACGGACACGGTTGGTAAGTACATATACTTATACAATGACATAGTAGCATTATTCTACCACGAGTAGTCAGAACATTTTGACTTGAAATCTAAGTACTAGGCTTGTGCCGTTTCGTTCGTTGATCGGAGCGCTCCGATCTCGTTCAATCGCTCCCACGAACTAGTTCGCTCTTTTAGGTCTTTTGCTCATTTAGTTCAGTCAGACCAGCGACCACTGCGGTCGGAAAGATCAGAATGAATGGGACCGAATAGTGTCAAAATGATACGAATAGTCCACAGATAGTAACATTTCGGGCCGAAAGGTTGTAAGTAACCGAAGTTCAATATGAAAACTTGACTTTTTTTGTTGCTCTGCTAAGTAGCTCTCGCTCTTGGTCGGCACAGTCACACACTCGTTCTACTAAATGAGCAAAGACCGATTCTCAGAACACGGAAAGATTCAGTTCATTTCGGTCATTGATGGGATTTTATTCCTAACAGTTCATAGTTCGTGAACGACACAAGCCTACTAGTATACTTACTCGTAGCATTTTATCTACAAAAGTGGCGAGTTTTTACAGATCGTACTTTTGACATTATTGGAAGTCTGTTTAATATGTGATACCCGTTAAGTTCCGATTTATTAATTATTAAGTGGCAAAAATATTGTGCCAGTTGGGTTTCACTTTTGCTATTTTCATCGCCACGATATTACACACCTTTGGGTTACAAAAGTATATAAATTCTTTATTGTACAAAACACAAAACATAAATGTGACACAGGATAGACAGTACAAATGCGAACTTATCCCTTTAAGGGATTTCTTACAGCTAACCTTTGAGTAGGTGAAATGTGATGAAGAAAAGTATCTCTGCAAAGACAAAGCCCCCCCATACAACCATTTCAGTCGCAAAATCTTCAAATCAGTAACTAACTGTCAAATGTGACATAACGCGTGGTAACGTCGTGCAAACAATGCGACCGTATTGATACAATAACAAAATGTAGTCGTCGTGTGCACTCGTTACGGGTACAAAATGTGTACGAATTTGTGGCTGTCAATGTCACTGTCAGAATGACTTTTAACGACACTTTATTAGTCGACGTTTGCACACATAACGGTAACAACATGTGGACGAATTTGTGGCTGTCATTGTCACTGTCAGAACGGTTTCTGACAGTGACATTGACAGAATTTGTACACACATGTGTAGGTCTGATTACCGAACTGCTCCTAAACCACTGTATCCGCAAATGACAATCTGAAATACGAAGGTTTCTCAAACTGTCTTGTGAAGTTGTGGACTGGTTGCTTTGAATCATTTAAATATGAGCGAATTAAATAATAATAAACGACGCCGACCATTTAAGCACTCTTCGACATTTTATAGAAATGTGGGAAAGTTAAGAAAAGTGCAGAATGATATTAACAAATAGATAAGCACTTTATAGTTACTTAATGTATTAAATATATGATTTTTAATTCTTATTGATAAAAATGAAGTGTAGTGTTGCTTTACACAATAAAAGTAGGAATCAAATGAAATAGAGTATTTACTGTGATATTAATAGAATTTCTGTTGCGCAATGATAGTTTTTTTTCAGTACAGATGCTGCTTTTTTTATCGCAGTAGTGCGAGTAAATCAAGCAATGATTCATTTCTTGTCTGGTCGAAACTCTTAGCTTAGATTTAGGTACTGAAAATCGTCGTACGATACACGTGCGAAAAGGACATTCACAACTCGTGTCGATTTAAAACACTCCCTTCGTTCGTGTATTAATTTATCGCTACTCGTATCGATTTTCCTCTTTTCCGCAATCGTATCTACAAGTATTTTGTTTGGGTTACAAAAAAAACACATTATTTACTCTACTACGTTTTATTTATGTCTCTTTAACATTACAAATTTGTAGACACTTATCTATACAAAAATCTTGACAAAAGAAGTACAGATCGCTGAAATTAATGTTGATAGTAACATTAATGACGACTACTTCAACAAGTGTCAATTGTGAAATGCCGCAAAATACTAGTTGCTCTATAGAAGACCATAATAATATGATCCCCGATCCTTTACAACCCAGCAGCTCGGTACGCACGTTACAATTTTTTTTTAATCTTCTTTAGTGAGGGCAACTGAGTACGACGGCATATTTAATTGTTTATAAAGTTTGAGGATACCTGGAAAAAATTAATACAAGAAGCCATTTTGAAAATATAATAAATATTTACTGTTTTCGGTCACGCGTGTACGCTGCGACCATTTTGCGACCGTTTGTCGACCGTTTGGTGACCGTTTGGCGACTGTTTTTTACATGGAATATTACCGTCTTAATCCATATTTTAACAACTTTATTGGTTTTCTAGGCATTATTTTTATTATTTCAGTATAGTATATGCACCGGAGCACTAAAACTTCACCAATCAATATACATAACACGCAAACACCGAGTAGTCAATAATATTATTACTGGTTAAACTGAGGTAAATTGATGGCGCGTTGATAAATTTAGACTTATTTTATGAAATCACTCGAGCAATTTAATTGGCCATGGTAATTAGCCCACATTATATTACAAATGCAAACAATATTTATCTTTAACATATTCTTACGCCATTACATTTTAATGTCAAATGATTTTATTTCTTTTTTACTTTGACGTCTCTGACAGTCGCCATTTGAAAAGAATGAAATGAACGAATGATTTTGGGAAAGTAGTCGCCAAACGGTAACAATGTGTGCACGCGTAGTGCACACTTCTGTCACTTCTGTGACCATTTGTGCCTATTACCAATCGTCCCCATTTGGGTCGCCGCGACTAAACGTCGACCGTACTGCGACTAAGCATTGAGACCCGAAGACCTGTGTGTACACAAAATAGGAGGATTTGCGTAGGAACGGCGACCGATTATGGTTATATGGGCCTAACTACCTACCAAGATGTAGGTGTAGGCTATGGTTTCGTAAGTTAAATTAGTAATATAAAATTACCTACATAAGTAACATAATACAAGTATATCAGTATTTTCGGGCATATTTCTTTAAAAAACCTTAGATATTTGTGCCATTATCTGGGTAAAGGGACCTACTGTCGATGGCGCTTACGGCATTATGAGCGATGTTTGTATACAAATACGACGCCGCGGGACGTAAGCGCCATCTACAATAAGGTCTCTTTACCCAGATAATGTCACATTTAAAAATCGATATTAGGCAGTTTCGTGCGCACCAGTCCAGTAGCAACCAGCCAATAAATCCGAATAGGCCTTATTGGAGGCATGCGATATCGCTGTATCATACGTACTTATGTTTTATTTCATTCCTCGGTCCTCGTCATAAGTGACATAGTTATTTGGAATTTTTAGATTTTATTCGAATAAAAAAATATTTTGAGAAAATCCTCCAATCCTTTACGTTTCTTGGATGGTGTAAAATCTTCGCTGGTCTCAGGTCTTCGTAGTGGTGGTAGAAATAATAAGCGGACTGTAGTTTGGTGCTGGTTTAATCCAAATTGTGAAAGAACAAGAAAAGTGGTACAGTGAATGTCGTTGGAGGCGGAATAACCGTAAGTTTTCGAAAGCTCTAAAAGCTGTCAAATTTGAACTTATCACATTGCCATTTGTAAATTTAGATTTAGAAATGTCAACAGATACATGATTATTCATTAAAAATTAAATTGAATTATTATTATTAAATTGAAAAAAATTGGAAAAATTGATTTTAATTATAGAAAATAAATGCCTTAACCTAAACGAAGAAAGGATCGAAAACCAGGGTGGTTTTCGAACGTTTCGTAACAGATGGCCATTGAGTATTTCAAAAATTACCTCCGTACAGTCACTAGCAATAACATGTTACTATTTGAGGAAAATAAGTGATATTTTCTATAAAGAAAACTAATTTTTGACACTTGACATATCGTATCTTAATCTATTTTTTGATGTATTATAAAGTTCGAATCGCGCTGAAATGATAATACAAGCTTGGCTTAGTTATAATTAATCGCTACTTAGACGCGTGGGCATCAATCACCTAATTCTAAAACGTCATATCTCCATACTACATTACATTGCCCACCGTCTTCTTTCACAAGCGTATGGTTTGCGCGGTCTCTATTCTGAAAGGGCGTAACTCCGTACTTAGTTCTATAGGCTTTCGTCTTTTTGTATTATGTTTGTAATGGAGTAAGATCGAGTCGTGTTCTCATTCGGCCCGTCTTGTACTTCGTTAAAGTATGAAAATTGAACGGTAGCTTCCTTGATGTGTAACAAGTCGCTTGTAATTATATTACATAGTAAGGTGATTGGGTTCGGTATAGTCCGGTTGACGGAGATGTTAGTCCGGTCATTTTTTGCATGATATGCGAACACGCGCACAAGGAGTACCTACAACTAATGATGTGCACGTTGCGGAAACGTTCCAAAAAAAAAAACTTGAAAAAATTCACGAAACTTTCACGAAAAATAAAGGGAATTTAAATTTATAAAATGGAAAGTTTCCATCTATACAATGTATGGAAAGTTTCCGAAGATTTCCTATGTGAAAATTTTAGAATTTTGGAAACTTTCCGTCGGCATATCAGTACCTACAACTAAAGCAAGGGGTAGCGACTGTAGCGAATATGGTAGCGTCAGGTAAGTCGCATAGTCTTGGTAATTGTGGGTATATACGTAGCCAAATGCACAAAATCTCACGATACGAGTAATACTAGCACATTTTCGTAGCTAGTTATCTCTATCGCTCTTCGTATTGGCACGACAGAGTCAGATCGCGTTTCAAACGGCGTCAACGGGTATTGTCATTTCGGTTAGGTCGGCTGTACAGGCGGTTGCACGTTGGTTTCAAGTTTCAACTGTTTCAAGTATATTATATGGAAATCCTAAAAGGGTGAAATTGTGTAAGTTATACACTTTACTATATTTATGCCCTTTTCATCTGAGCTCCGCGAACTTACCCCGTTTTACATTTAACTAGACTTAGAGCACTGATATTGCCAAATTATTTGAACCTGGTTCAAAAATCGTGTCGCTTAACTTCAAACTTAAAAACCTGGGTAAATCCATTCAGCTTTAAGTTTGAATATATATAAAATATAATATTGATCTGAAACATAATCAACCTTATAGCAGAATGGATTTCCCAGGTTTGAAGTTAAGCGACACAATTAACATAAATATTTTACAGGTCTCAAGTTAATACCTAACCTTCTAGTTAGTGCACTTAATTAGCAATTTGTATTAATGACTGGTAGCGTTTATATTTCGATTCGTTTTACGTACATCGTTTTCGCGGTACCGCGGTGCGGTAAAGTGATACGACACAGGTGCTCATAGGCTAAGAGCTGTACCTATTTCTAGACTCTTCACGTTGCCGATTTGTAAACAATCCTTTTTTATAAATGGGCTTACTCATGGTCACAGACTAGCCAAAGGCAAAGACGGTTCACTCTTGATTTGAAGGTTGCCGGGTTATTTGTAAAACAGTGATACTGTAAACACCCCCTCTTCGCCCGGCGAATTACTAATCTTAATCCTAGCCTATGCTAGAACACGGGGTTTTAATACGTCACTCAATTTGTGTTAGATACTTCCCTAATTTTGACTATTCCAATTATTTGTTGATTATTTCGAGTAATGAACAGAATCAGGCGGAATTGATAACGAACGATAGTAATGTCTTAAAATAGTTATGTTTAAACTGCCGTATGAGCTTTTACATTATAAAGAAACATCTACTTCTACCCTCCTATTTCTGCAGGTCTGCATTAGCGATGATAATAGCTTACTATAAGGGTCACTTGCACCACCGAAAGTGGAGGCACCACCGTTTTATATGGAATTTGACAGTTGACGGCCCACTAAGCTTGAGTTAAGCGGGTGGTGCAAGTGAATTTCTAAGGCAATTTGCTAAGGCAATTAGTCCGTTTGAGCACCGATGAATATGTAAATAAACACTTCCTTAATTCCACAATAGGCCTGATTTCTTAGTGTCAACTCTTAGCCTATGAATGCTACAAGACTATCACCACACGTAAATACAGGGTAACTGCAAACTTATAGCAATTTATTAATACAAGGAGCATGTACGGAAGGTTTCACCTTACCGATTATAGTAAAATAATGCATATTGCCTAAGTCGCCTAGGTATATCCATACTAATATTATAAATGGGAAAGTGTGTGTGTCTGTTTTAGGGATTGCAATCCGGTCTGATATCCAATCCGGCCGGATCCGGCCGGATTTTGATCCCAATCGCCGCGGATCCGGCCGGATCCGGCCGGGTTGGCCTTGAGGATTAAAAGTACCCAAATAGTAACTTTTTTTGTATGTTTTCAGCATAATATGAGAAATATGATGGTATTTTGCTTCACGATTAATAAACCAAAAGCTTCTTGCACGGCAAAACGGAGCATTGAACTGACGTGATTTTTTAAGTGGCGATAGTTGAAGGGATGGAGAGTGACATAGACTACTTTTGTCTCATTCTAACGCGAGCGAAGCCGCGGGCCAAAGCTAGTTTCTAATATTTCTATGAATAAACATTCTAAGAACTTTTTATTACAAGCTTTTATTTAACTTGCCTTGTTAGTATGTTAGTTTGGGTCAAAACGTAGAAGCTAAATTTGACCCACTTCCCGGTTTCCGATTTAGATGAATTTTCGCATATATGTAAAACATAATATATATAAAATCACGTGAAAATGCAATATTATGGTATTATGGAGCTGGTCTGATGATGGAGCAGAAAGGTGGTCATAGGAACTGTTGAAACGTACGTCGTAGCCCCCATAGAGTAAGGGGTTTTTAGAAATGTCTCGGAGAGCAGTAAATGACTGTTGAAAGAAAGGTACAGTCAGCGATAAAAGCTTGTGCCAAAATGAAATTTTTGCAAAAAATAATAATTTAATTATTATAGATGGGCTTACTCTTGGCCACAGACTAGCCAAAGGCAAAGACGTGGCCTATGATGGAGTGAGCTCGCCCAGAAGATGCCTGTTCGAGTGTTCACCCTTGATTTGAAAGTTGTCGGGTTATACTCGATCTAATAAGTAAACTACTAATATAGGTACTGCAATGTTGAGTCCTATCTTGTGAGTTTGAAGTTTGACGTTCTGAATTCTGGTCTTCAGTTAGATTCTCACTAAAAAACTTGAATGGGGATTCTGTTTTTTGATACATAGACACAATGAATATTTAAAGTAAAAGTAAAGTAAAGTAAAATGTATTTATTGTATGAAAACAGGTTATGGTCATATTACATAGTAGGTATCTCCATTTTCTACCTGTGTAAGGTATACAATAGTCAGGTACACAATCTTATCATGCAGGAAAAAATACATACTTAAATTAATTATGAATACTTGTAAAATATTCGTTAAGACTATAGAAACACATGTCTGTTAGCCAAGCATACATTTTCTCCTTGAAAGCCTCCAGTGGTAACTTCTTTAAATCATAAATTCATAACGAAGATGATTAAAAACTTTGACACCCATTGCCGTGACACTATTTTTGTACGTCTGATTTATGTTTTGGGTATATATTTAGTCTAAGTTTTGGGCAAATTTTATCCAATCCATACTTGGCTTGTAGCCTCAGCCTGGGTTGTTTGAGTTTAAAAAAAGTGCTTTAACAAATATGGAAACTTCGCTAATATACTTACATAATATTTGTAAATGGGTACTTTTTATTGGACTATGCCTTTTTTTATTGGTTTATTCGTAGTTTTTTTGGGTAGTAGAAAATGATAGCCTATGTCACTCTCCATCACTTTAGATATCTTCACTAAAAAAATCAAGTCAATTCCTCGCTCCGTTTTGCCGTGAAAGACGGACAAACAAACAGACACACACACTTTCCCATTATAATATTAGTATGGATTCCAAAGTGGAACTGTAAAGCGATTCTTCTGTTCAATAGGGGTTGAATGGCCTACAGTTTAGTATGGTGTTGGATCCCATGGTCAATAAAGTGATGGTAAATCGATAGGCCATCACCTTGCCGCCAATTAGATGGCCCTACTCTATATTGTAAGGGTTTGTTTCACTTGGTGTCTATTCCATTGACGACCGGTCTGGCCTAGTGGTGAGTGACTTTGCCTGCTACGCCGCGGTCCCGGATTCGAATCCTAGTAAGGGCATTTGTGTCGCTTAACTTCAAACTTGGGTAAATCCATTCTGCTATAAAAAAAAAATATTCAATAAAAGTGAGACAGTTTTTTTAAATAAAATTTTCCAGGAATAGGCTATTTCATCACATTACTGTTGATTCACTTAGGTGCTAAAGGTTAATTATCTTAAGGTTGATTATCTTTCAGATCAATATTATATTTTTTATACAATCAACCTTAAAGCAGAATGGATTTACCTAAGTTTGAAGTTAAGCGACACAATTATTTGTGTGATGACTTGATGAGCACATATATTCGTTCCTGAGTCATGGACGTTTTCTATGTATACAAGGTGCTCGCGAGGAACCCATATAACTTTAAAGGCATATTCTTGGTCACATTTTAAGACTAAAATGTCATATAAACTTAACTAGATTTCGTCTAGTTTCAGAGTTATTGCCAATAAGAAAAAAAACAAATCCGTGTTGTTACTCAATAGAAAGGGTCTTCTTAACGGCGCTGATGCGCAATTGTGGAGCATGGTCTCACAGTAGTCGTTGATAGATGTCAAAATGTGACAAGAAAAACTTCCAAATAATTTGGTTTTTAGAAAAATAAATTAAGGAACTCATTTTAATTGCCAACTTTATGGATAAAAAATACTTTTTATGTGAAAATACGTCCAAAAAAGTAAAAAAAAAACTAAAAAAAAAAAATTTTTTTTCGCGAAAAATCTTAAAATTCATGTAACATTTTTTCTTTCTTTTGGCCTCAGAAACGCGTGGTTCAAGTTATGCGGGTTCCTCGCAGAGCACCTTGTATAAGTATTTGTATAGTATATATTTAACGTTATCTGAGTACCCACAACACAAGCCTTCTTGAGCTTACTATGGGACTCAATCAACCTGTGTAGGAATGTCCTATAATTTATTTATTCCGATTTTCATTTTGAATATGGCGAATTCTTCTTCTTTCATCTTTCATTGCCATGCCTTAACGGACGTCGGCGACCACCTTTGCCATCTCTCTCCTGTTCATTGCCATTTTTAACCCTCTCCCTCTCGAATTCCATTTCTTACTTTATGCAGTTTTACTTGTTTTTAACTTTTCACATCTTGGGGTGGCTTTGTGTTGTTAAATTGAAATGAAATGATTTACATTTTAGCATACAGTTTTAAGTAAAAGGTTGGTACGTAGTGGGATTTTTTAATATTTTTTTTTAATACTACGTCGGTGACAAACAAGCATACGGCTCGCCTGATGTAAAGCGGTCACCGTAACCTATGGACGCCTGCAACTCAAACAGTGTCACATGCGCGTTGCCACCCCATTAGAAACTTGTACATTCCCTTTTGCTGTGTTAATTACACAGATTATTTTACATTTTGTACAGTTTAACATTTGATGAATTAGCTGTAGTGTAGTTGTCAAATGGTTTGATCATAAGAGGTCGTCTAGATACTCGTTCCTATAGTATGAGGTAGGTACAGTACAGAGGTATATACGTATTATAACATGATTTATCTGTGACTCAAAAGATTCATTAAGCAAAATCGAAAATACCACAATGCGTGTCGAAACACCTTTAAAAACATTAGCTCCAAGTGGCCTACACCCTCCGTAGAGTTTTTTTAACAGACCCCATCGATTTACATAAATTCCTCTACTGTGACACGTTGCTCTTATCAAAATGTTTATTTTTTCCTAACCCTCTTAATAATACTGATCACTTCTTTTAGGACCGGTTATATTAGGCCGCATAGCCAACATGCTAATTGGTTCGATCTGTAGCTAACGAAACGCAACTGTCATTGTCACACTGATGTGGAAGAGTACTGATAAAAAACCGGCCAAGAGCGTGTCGGGCCACGCTCAGTGTAGGGTTCCGTAGTTTTCCGTATTTTTCTCAAAAACTACTGAACCTATCAAGTTCAAAACAATTTTCCTAGAAAGTCTTTATAAAGTTCTACTTTTGTGATTTTTTTCATTTTTTTTAAACATATGGTTCAAAAGTTAGAGGGGGGGACGCACTTTTTTTCCTTTAGGAGCGATTATTTCCGAAAATATTAATATTATCAAAAAACGATCTTAGTAAACCCTTATTCATTTTTAAATACCTATCCAACAATATATCACACGTTGGGGTTGGAATGAAAAAAAAAATCAGCCCCCATTTTATTCAGCCAACATTTTTTTCCATTTTTTATTTTTGCACTTTGTTGGCGTGATTGATATACATATTGGTACCAAATTTCAGCTTTCTAGTGCTGACGGTTACTGAGATTATCCGCGGACGGACGGACGGACGGACAGACAGACATGGCGAAACTATAAGGGTTCCTAGTTGACTACGGAACCCTAAAAACGTTTAGTTATCGTAGTGGAAGGGATCGTCATCTTGGCTAGGCTCTCTGGAGTATAGACAGACTTATAAGTATTGATAATAATCTTTCATTGGATTAAGTTTTGGAATTTAATGTAGAAATGATGAATTTAAGGTTTCTTTTTAAGTTTTGGTACGTAATTAATATTTGTCTTGTAATAATTTGTGATAAATATTATGGGTATTAAAGGAATAATTTATGGATTTAGAACCTTTACATGTTGCCTAGAGCAAGGGAAAGCTTTTGAGTAATGTTTGGTAAATTATTTTTTAAGATAGTGCTTGATACTAACCTATTTTTCATTGAATTACCTTAGAGCGATTTTTTAACGAAATAGTTAACTAAAAGAAAAATCAGTTTTACATCGAAAAAGGATAGATTGGTAAAGTGTGACAGGTCTTCGAATAAACCAGTGCCCTAGATGTAAGGCAAATAATACAAGGTTTTTCATGAAACAGGAGCAATAAATAAAACTAAGTTGTAAGTACTTGTACCTACTCCTCAAACTGGCCAACGTTTTGTTCAGCAACTTTTTTAAGTCACTCGTTTAATTACATTGTAAACAAACTTCAAAATTTTAAAGATCATTGGCAATTTTGTGATTTAGGGTCCATTTAGACGGTACGAGAACTCGCATACTAGTTTTATTACATTGCGGTATTTGATGGCTGTGCAAAAGTGTATGTGACCTCAACAGCCCGCAATGTAACTAAAATCGCATGCGAGTTCGCACTTCGCACGCCGTCTAAATCAGGCCTTAGTTGAGCATATCTCTTTATTTTTTGCCATTTTTTTATTTTTTTTATTCTGTGTGGTGACGGGTTAAGAATTTCACCACCCCCTTTCTTCCCGTGGGTGTCGTAGAGGGCGACTATGGCATATGGGTTAAATTGTGGCGTAGGCGAGAGGCTGGCAACCTGCCACTGCAATGTCATAGTTTCGTTTACTTTCAACCCCTTATTTGTCATGCAAGAGTGGCACTGAAGCTTTAGTAGTTTCATGTGTTCTGCCTACCCCTTTATGGGATACAGGCGTGATTGTATGTATTTGTTGTTGTTTTTTATTTTGTTTTTTTGGAAAGGAAATTTTAGGTCAATTGTACTCAGAATCATGAGTACTTTCAATGTCACTGGGAGACAAAAAGTGTCCCAGAATTTCCATACATTTTTGTTACTTTCCTCTTTTGCTACCCCAAACAGATAGACATGTATGGAAAAGCGGTAACAAAATAAGAAAAAATCGTATGGGACAATTTTTTTAACTACTAGGATTGAAAAAGCTAGTGATTCTGAGTAGAAATAGCATTTTTTTTTCTAAAATATCACATTTCATAAAAGTGGCAAAAATAAGAGAAATGCTCAGTTATCAAAGTCCATTACAATACAACGATTGATGACGGCGTAACTTACAGCTAATATATAATATTCGTATAAAAATAAGAAGAAATTGTATAAAACTTATTGAACAAAAGTTGTGAAAACTATCTATGTGAAAAATTATTCTATAATATATACTAATACATATACCCATAGTTCAGCTTTCCAAGGCTTTCTAGCCCTTCTAGGATTCCAATTCCAACGAAGGTATTTACTGTAGTCAACTATACATGACCTACAACACTAGTGTCATATTACCCATTTCGCGCTCCCACGGTCACAGTCTGCCGTCATCACAATTGCAGGTGGTTGATAAACAAATACTTAGTTCCTTTTAATCACGTTCGAGTTTTTTGTTATGAGAACTGAAATATGATAGGTTTAGTTGATGAATCTATTTGATTGATAAAACTTCAGGTACCTACTTAGAGGACTTTGTTGTAGTTATGTGTACTATGTGATATCCACATCGCTTTCAAGTCGGCATCGGCAATTTTGACAGATAAGGGATTTTCCTTTAATGAGCACTTGTTGTGGTTGGCCAGGAATTTTCATCCTAAGAACCGAATTTTTTTTTTATTACCCCTATCGGCCATATTTATGTGTAAATATTATTACCACTGAAAAATAAATTTCTTTTCCATGCCTATAGAAAGTATAGAGGGCCCTAATAGTTAAGGTCCTTTCCATCCAAAATTGAAATTCTTATAAAATGATCCTGCATTTAAATTATAAAAAAGAACCCTTTTAAATAGGTATCAGTACCATGAATCGCCACTTTAACAAGGCAAAACCTTAACATCTAAATTATGCGTTGATATCTTTCGTTAAACACAGTTTGCTTTTTGTGTGTCGATCTGTTGATTGGCCTTTTTTCCATCTTAGCCAGTCATTAATTTACAGAAATCTACAGCTTTACTAAGAAGCTTCAGTACCTCATCGTTACATAAAGCTCTAGTGGTCTAGTGCAAGCTTAGTCTCTCTTGGTCTAGATTTCCGCTACGCTGGGGCAATTTACATATACCAAATATCACAGCATGAATAAGATAGAACCTAACGCGAATTGAAAATTACGGCATGGGAACTAACTGGTCAAAACCCTTTAGACAAAGAAATACTACTGCGGGAATGACGCTGGGTAGGTCATGTTTTACGAAAGCCAAACAACCACCTATCCAAGCAAGGGCTGACCTGGAAAATTCCCGGAAAAAGAAGGCAAGGTCGCCCACGTACCACCTGGAGAAGCACACTAAGCACAGTGGAAAAAAATAGAGGCGGCATCTGTGGGCCTCTTTGGGCGGAGCTGAAGGAGGCCGCGCTGGACCGCGAAGAATGGGAGTCCCTTCTGAGAGCCCTATGTCCCTGATGAGGGATAACAGGATATCATCATCATCATCATGTCACATCACATTAGTTAACGATGACTTTCTATGTAGACGATTTTACAATTTTTACATACCTGTCTTACTTACTACTGGTCGATTGCATGAAACCGAAATGAAAGGCACGGGGTTATAGCAATAGTTTGAGGATTTCCTTTAAGCGTGAGCCTTGTCCCACTGTTTGTCTTACCCTTACACAATCTAACCAACACTTAACTATACTATACACTTAACTGTACTATGGATGACTTGTTTGTAACTAGTTAATATAGATACTATATATAAATATATATTTATTTACTATATATATTGTTATATATTCTTTATATTTGATGTACCTTTTATTCCAATTTTATTTTATTATTTTTGTTTTCGTCTCTTTTATATTTTTATGGGCTTTCCTATAAACTGTTGTACTAAGTGCTATATTTGTCTACCATTCTTCATCACATTTCACCTACTCAAAGGTTAGCTGGAAGAAATCCCTTAAAGGGATAAGTTCGCCTTTGTATTGTCTATCCTGTGTCATATTTGTGTTTTGTGTTTTGTACAATAAAGAGTTTATACATACATACATACATACTATACCTTAACCTTACAATAAATACTATGTACCTACTGTTATATTGTTAACTCACTATTTTAACCTTTTACTTCTATCACGTATCATTCAAAGGTGTTAAACACCCGAAATGGCACATCACTTAACAAACGAAGGGTTAAACCGTGTTTTTTGCACGTGTAATTATTATACCTGTTAATTAATACAGAAATATGTTTCATAACTAAAATTCTTGACCTTTTCCGTTTTGGCGTGAAGTCCGTTGTGACGAGTTCATTTACTGTGTCGTGTCATTAACAAGCATAATTAAAAGGTTTATTGATGATGAACCTTCTTAATACAGATAGCAGAACAGTCCAACAAATAACCTAACCACAAAAATAAAATTTTGAAAAAACCCCCAACTGCGATAGAGTAGACCGATTTTCATGAAACATGGCTAAGAACACTCCCGACTAACTGGGCTTTCAGACAAAAAAAACTAAATGTAAATCGGTTCATCCTTTCGGGAGCTACGATGCCACATACAGACAGACAGACAAACAGACAGACTGATAAACGAACAGACAGACAGACACGTCAACCGTCGTTTTGGCGTCGGGGGTTAAAAAACGGGAAGGTCCAGAAAAAGAGCTGACACTCGCTAAGTCTCTCCATAATCCTGACAAAATAGCAAAAGGCACGACAGAGGAAACCCTGACGGCAACATTTGATTTGAATTTTGTTGAATCAGATCAATTTAGAGAATTTCGTAATTCTGAAAAATCTAAATATGAAATGAAATGAAATGAATGATTTATTTATGCATCTGGACTGTGGAGAATGGGTTACATATTAGGTTATATTTGCTACTCAAGTAGTGTAGTATATGCAGAGCTGTCGGCCATACGCAGTCTGCATCAGATTATTCTGATATTTCTGATGTTAAGATTATGAATTTCTCTGATTAGGTACTTAATTTGATACTGACTGTATAAGGCCAGCCTTATTTAGTGCGTTTTCAACTCTTCACATTATCCAATTCGACATCGGATGTCGGACGGATTTCAAAGGCAAAATTAAAGATGGCGGCTTAAATGTATGGGGTATCGGTCCTACATCCGATATCGGATTCTGTGTATTTATTACATTATACATTTCTCAGATTGATCTTATTCCGACTGTGCAAGGTCAGCCTTACCCAACTAACAAAAATTAGTCTTATAGTGGCTTATAATGCCAAAAATAGTACTCTTATAATAACCTTGTAAACCCTTTACAAGAGGGCATTTGGGCACACCTTATAAGGCCAAAAACCTTATATCCCCCTTGTAGTTGCTATATTATTAGCTTTCTTATCTTGTACGTGTTTTATTATGGCATGCAATAAGAAAGTTAACCTTATAATGGCAAGAAAAGTGCTTTTAAAAGGCTAATGTACTAATAACAATCATATTTAAAGCTTTAATAAAGGCAATTATACTTGTAAGAATCATATTCAAAGCTTTAATAAGGGCAATAGCTCTTGTACACGTTTTGTGATCATCAGATATAAGGGAGTAAAACTCATAACGGCGAAACAGGATGCTGTTTTAAAAGTTTATTGTGCTTTTCGTAGTGATTTATGTGTACATCATCATCAAGTCATCCATTTTGCAAGTTAGTAAACGGTAAGTTAACTTTTACATATTACAATTATTTGCTTATTTATTATGAAAACTGTGTGGGAATCCAATTTCATGGTGAAATGTGGTATAAAATGTGTTGTATTATTAATGCGCCCTTGTATTTCAACGGTTTTGTACTAAAAATGCGGTTAATTAATTTTGACATGTCTTGAGCAAGGCTGTTATAAGAGTAAAAGCAGTAAGCACATCATTTACAAATACTCTATAAGAGTAAAAACTTTATAATAGCCACCGGTGTTACTTATGATTCGCCATTTTATATATCTTTAGGGTTCCTTCTCACAATTAGTGAAATCCTGAACCTTACCATCTAGTTAAATATTTGTAACGGATACCAGTTAAAAATTCATAACGTTATCGTTAGAGAGCAGATTTCAGGTAGCGATTTAAATATTAATATGAATATGACTCGCATACAATATTTATTATTTTTTCTACACACGAAAAAATGTATGGGAACATAAAAGTAAAACCCTTTTTGGATGCTTTTGTGAATATTGACTGGAAGAAATTAAGGGATTATAATGATAATAAATAAAAATAAAAAATATTTATTTATACTTATTTCTTTAATATTTCTTCTGCGCATTGCACAGTAAAAACTTCTATTATGGCTCAAAGAATATAAAAATGAAAATAATTCGCTTCTTATATATATTTAAATTGAAAGTCCATTATTTAGAATAAAATACTTTAATTTATAAAATAAAAAATAACATTAATTTAATCTAATTATTCAGTGAAGTTTGTGGTGTGCGATGTAGGTAATAATAATAGATTATAAACCACATGACATGTATTTAAAAAATTGCACTAGTCATATCCATATTAATATTTAAATCGCTACCTGAAATCCGCTTTCTAGTTATCATGTACTTGGCGCAAAACTTTGAAATTGCATTTTTGTTCGAAAGACCGTTCTTTTTAAACCGGTATTTTGGGGAACGCTTTGATAAAGGTTTGGTTCGATTAACCGGCATAGAACAAAATAAAACCGTGTAGTCCGCAGCATGTCAGGTAATACTGATATTTTCAATATTTCATTAGGAAGTTATACCTAGAATTTTCAATTTAAAACAAACTTGTGCTTCGGAATATTTAATCTTCTGGTGCCTTATTTGATTACTTCCTGTTGATTTATTGTAAATGCTGAGTCAAATACTCTATTTGATATTTATTATTATGGTTATTGTTACAGAATCTGTGGATGAGATACATAGTCAGCCGTCTTTAGTGACGTGAAGATGACAAACTCTTCTCCTCCTCTTAGTAAGTAAGTGCTATTGAAAACCACAGACGATTTCAGTACCGCCATCACAATGGACTTTGTGTCGATAACTATAAACAGCCTAGCCTAAGACTTCAAATAAATATTTTTTTTTATTACAGATGAACTACAAAACGGCACATATTCTGATGGAGAAAATCAGTCACAATCATTACTTACACCCAAAAATAAGCCAGGAGTGGTGGATCAAAAAACATTTTCCCCTCACTAACTCGGAAACACGTGTTTTGTCCTTTAATACCAGCGGGTAAAAACGCATTTTATCCACTAGTGGGTAAAGTAATTTGACCTTGAATAAAGTCAAATTAACTGCTTTAAAATTGATGAATCTAGATACCACCTGTGGAACTACTGGAAGCAGTGATAAAAAAACATAAAAAACTCGCAAGTTCAGGATTCTAAACCATGGAAGAGGACGCAGGAAATAGTTTAGGTTGTAAGAAAATCACACCAAGCAAAGATGGCGCTGATAATTCAAAACAAGAAAACGAAAATCAATATATCTTTTGTGAATTTGATGAAGACCTCGATAAAAGAAACTACTTATTATTTTGGAAATTTACTGATAGGTTAATTACAATTTCTACCACCGTGTAGGCGCTCTGAAGAATATATTAATATTTTGAAGTATGTAGACTCATTGAAACAGCAACATCGTGAGCAATAGAACTGAAAATATTAATCTTATAAAGTTACTTGTATCGGTTTGGTTTCGTTGCACATAAATAAATATCTTAAAAACAGTGAGTTTGTCTTTATTTGTCCTCAATTTTAATCTGTCTTAGTCCCAAAAGGACTACATATAAAATCGGTTTCTTCTTAAAATAGCCGAACATTGTATTCACTTATTCAGATCGTCCAACATTCACAATGATAACCCGCAATAAAAGATTTTTTTTTATTTCAGACCAAAGTCCATAAAGTAAGGAATACACTTTTGGAACTTATTCTAATAAAATAAAACTATGGAAACGGATTAAATCGCGTATAATGAATTTAAAATGCATCCCGACGTTTCGAACTCTTTACAGCGTTCGTGGTCAACGGGTGACTGAGAAAATTAAAATGTGCAAAAGCTACCCACTTACAAGAAATATTAACGAACCATGACCACAAATAATATAGATTTCTAAGGCAGGTTCACACACTATTAATAAAGCCAGTTATACAATATTCAAAAAATTCCATAGTTTTATTTCATGAGTAACTATCGCGATAACCGAAGACAATATTATTCTAATAAAGTTAATCTTAAATATTAATATTAGTAGGTACTGATGGATAAAAAAACTGAGTGCCTTGGTAATAGTCTCTTATACGCTCAGTTATGTATAATTGGCCACCTCCGAGTGCATGCTAGTCTGGTATAACCGGTGGACACTCTATTTAATAATGTAAACATTGTAAAACATGGAAACAATGGACCAGTTACATTTGCCCTCCAGTCGAGATCTGCCCCGCGGCCCCGCTGTATATACCTTAACATTTTTCACCGCAGAGCTACAGACACCTTAAATAAGAACAAAAAATATAATTATTAAGCTAAATCCAATCTCAATTCATCATTTAACGATATACCTGTATTACTGTCACTGCTGCTTGCCTGCATATTCTTATAATTATTCCATAATGGCATCCTCTACGGAACCACTAATCGATAAGTTGGGATCAGATTGTTCACATTCGCTGGATTTTCAAAATGACGAATCAAGTTTTATAAAAACTTTTAATACGACACTTTCAAGAATAATGCCTTTATAATTATTGTATAAGAGAAAATGTATTGCTTTAATTCTTTAAAACACTTTATAAAATGCTATAATTTGTTTGCTGGATAGACGTTTTATTATATGCTCCTATGAGGCATAAAGCATCATAGTTATCTTATGCATTACTTTTATAAGAATAATTGGCCATAACAAAAGCTTTTATAGTGCTTTGAATATTATACAGCGAAAAGGCATTTTAAATGGCTTCTATAAGAATACATATTTTTAAACCCTTATTGCAGTCATATAAATTGGACTTATTAACGTGTACATGGCCAAGTTATAAGAGTAAATGTACTATTGGCCAAATCCTCTTATAATGAGCTACTATAAGAGTAAATATTTTTAAACCCTTATTGCAGTCATATAAATTGGACTTATTAACGTGTACATGGCCAAGTTATAAGAGTAAATGTACTATTGGCCAAATCCTCTTATAATGAGCTACTATAAGAGTAAATATTTTTAAACCCTTATTGCAGTCATATAAATTGGACTTATTAACGTGTACATGGCCAAGTTATAAGAGTAAATGTACTATTGGCCAAATCCTCTTATAATGAGCTACTATAAGAGTAAATATTTTTAAACCCTTATTGCAGTCATATAAATTTGACTTATTAACGTGTACATGGCCAAATTATAAGAGTAAATGTACTATTAGGCCAAATTCTCTTATAATGAGCCGCTATAAGGAACTCTGGCATAATGAATGCTATTTTAAAACTACTATGAGTGTTTAGCCCTTATAGATTGATTTTATAAGGATATTTTGTTTGTTGGGTCCGAAAACGCTCGTGTTGCATCATACAGGTAGTTATCACTGTCAACAGCTAAGTGAAATAAAAATATCTCAATCAACATATAACCGTGACATTTGTAAAATTTAGTCACAAACCCACAAAAACACTTCAAAAGTCAACCGAACGGCATAGCTCTAAATTATGCGACAAAGCATTTAAAAAAAGAACATTTAAAGGACCTTGTCCATTTGAATCATTCGCCAGTGAACCACAGCATGATTTTAGGAGACCGTGAAGTTGACTCAGATATTGTTATTTCATTATAAATGCACAAAATGTCTTAATTAGAGATCAGAAATCAGAACCGGCATAATAACTCAGAAAAAATACACAGACTTGACTCCAGTCCATTCTCTCTCTCTTTCTAGCGTTAGCACTTGTATTTTCCGTCTCGTTTCGCGCCAGACGAACTTGTGAATTGTTCTTTTTACGTAATGCCCAAAGCGAAACGTCTTATCTTTCGTTACATTTTTCGATTCTATACTTTAGGAAGTTAGCTTTAAAGTTCTTTTGAAAGTTTCTTAGATTATATGTTACCTACCTTTAAGCTATTCGAACGATGATCAAGTTATCTCGCTCAGACAAAACAAAATACAGCACAAGTCCTTTGAGTATACGAGTTTAGTTGCTTTACGGCGATCGCTTTTTGTAGTCCCATCCCTTTTCTTAGACCATTTCATTCGTAACGAAAACGGGTTCGATTTTGAAATGCTCTCATCCCATTGCAATCCCATAGCAAGACCAACTTTATTCTTCAGTCTTGGGATTTATTTTCGCGTGGTTTTTTGCAGGGTTTCGAGTATGTTTGAATAGGTTTCGTAAAGATGTTACTGTCACGTCCTATCGATGCGGTGGTTTGTTTTTTGCTGGCAGTGCTTTAAGTAAGACATACTGGGTCTGTACTGGATCTGTTGCATGATTCATCGGACGAATGATGCGATTTAACGCATTGCGATGACAGTTACATTCTTCCGTTAAGTGACAGTTGCTGAGGAATAACCCTTTCTGTTTGGGCTAGTTAGCAACTTTGCATTGTGACAAAACCTTGTTGTCGCTAAATAAGATGAATACTTGAAACTGAAATGCTCACACAGTTTCAAGTATGTTTGGTACCTACTTACTTGCTTTCGTGCAAAGTCAAAAACTTGTTTGACCCTGCAACACGCATGTAGAAACAAAAGTGACTTGCTAGTCTTAAAATATTAAAAAAAAACACAAGCTGTGACCGAAAATTTGCTTTAGGACTTAACTTTTTTCGTACTTCTCAGTTGTACCTATGCTAAAGTATTAAAAAGTACATCACATATACATACAATACAAGTAGGCCAAGTAGCATTGGTCAGTACTAATTAAAAAGTACCCATAAGTTACCACTTACCTCGACCGACAGAACCAACAAACATTCCGAACTACCTATAAATTTATAAATTAAAATAATATCTCACATTAACAAGCGCCTCAAAAAAGTCAGTTTATAAGCTAGTTTATAGCTGCGAGCCATTTTCACCGTGTAATTATCAAAAAGGCGGCTAGATATTAAATTATTGCTTGCCTTTGCTAGGGGGTATATTATGGGCTGGATGGTATAGTTTATTTAAGATCAATACTCGGGTAAGGTCTTAAATCCGGTTCGGAGGACCAATGAACTTGCTATAAAGGCTAGTGATGATTTTATTTTTCTTGGCTTCGGCTTCCAGTTAACGGAACGTTTTTTATATGAATATGGTAGCAAAATTTATTGTTTGATGAGGGTGTTACACGCGCGTTTTCGTCGCCAAAAAATATGCAAAATTTTGTTCCATAGGTACTTAAACTTTGGTTTACCTATTAGAATTACTTATAAATACCAGTAGGAACAAATTATCAAAGTAATTTGAACGCAAAGAGAACGTAATTCGAACGTACTGTTTTCTTAAGAAACTAAGTTCAGTATGAGTAAGGAATTCTGATTCTGAGAAAAATTATCTCTGCTTGAGTCGTCAGCCTGTCAGCACTGGACAAACATTTGCAGTCAGCAGTCAACAGGGAGCGTGTCACGATCGATGCGCGAGCGCAGGCAATCTTCCCTCTAGGATCAACCAGTGTAAGTTGATCTTGAGATCCATAGAAACTTTGAACGATCCTAAAAAACTCTTATACTGGATTCTTTAGAACTATAACTTGGTAATCGAGTGGAAAGATACGACAGGAGTCAACATAGCGAGTGTTTGCGTACCACTTCACAAATAGATAAATTATTTAGTCCGTCTCTAGGTTTACATACGCATGATGCATTTCTGTAGTTTTCCCTTAAGTGTTTGGTTCTTCGTTGCTATGGGTTCAACGTTTCAGAAGCTATGGCTGTAGGAGCTTTTGATCCTAAAAAGCTTTCTCTTCGTATGCACTCGTACTTATTTGAATTTTATTGCTTTGTAAGTTCATATATTTTTGGCGAGTAGTGTTTTGTTTCAGGATTTTTGGATGTTACACATAAAAACCAACATATTAAGTATAAACACGAAACAGGTATCTGTAATCTGTATTTAATGATAGATAGTTATGAAGGTTTTTGAATAGTAACTTCCTTACAAATTAACAGAAAAATGTAATGAATTATCTCTGAAAACCTGTTGTGTGCATATTTTAAACTAGCATTTAAAATACATATGCAAAACAAAAAGGTACTTACGTAGTATAACAAATTGCAGAACATTGCTTCCGTGTAAAATAAGCTCTAAAAACTAAATAAAAATTCAGACCTCCCACTTAAATTTGCTCCATTCTCGAATCAATAAAAAACTTTTATCATCCATGCAAATCCATGAATTATCATTGTTTATGTTAGTGCATCAGTCAGCATAGCGCTAAGAAAATGCGATTAAGACATTATCTGGTTAGCACTATCCACGCTCGAGCGGGACAGAAAACAAATACGTCCGCATACAATTTGTACGAAAATAACTCGGCGTGGGAGAGGGACGGTGCGATTGAAATGTCAGTTTCGACGCGGGCGTACCGGGAATATAGTTGTCTCTTTTACTCCTGACGTTTTACAATCGTTTATTGTCATGTTACTGTCTCGTTTCGACGGGTAGATTGAGATGAAACCGCCGGCAGCGGGCGCACGTCCTCCCGACGGCACTTATATTGGTCCGGTCCGCGCGAGAGATGGTCGCCGCTACTTTTTTCAACCATTGTTTTTAAACTAAACTTTCTGGCTTTTCGGAAGTGCCAGTGACTGATTAAAAAAAAACATAATTGTGCTGTTTTAATTGACAAGTGGTGGTGTTGTGTTTTATTTATGCGAATGGATTGCTACCGCTGCGATATAGTTTGACACGAGATGACCTGAGAAACCATTTATCATAAACGTAAGTTATGCTTTAATTATCTCATTAAAATGTGTTAATTATAAATAAACCTTCCACTTTTTTCGAAAACCGGAAATTCTCGCAAAAAAAAATTGGGATGTTTTCAAAATGTCAAAATCACCACATGCAAAGCAGCTTGGTCACCAAACGTACTTTTATTCGTAATTTAAAATAGTGATGTGACAAAACTGTTGAAATTTTGTAAGTTCGGCCATATGGGGCGCAGGCGCAGCCTTTTGTAAAACTTATACCTGCTCGAGGTTTTTGTATGTTAAAAACAAAAGTTGCTCGCGCAGTCACGTCCCTAGTTCCAGGGAATCGGTGGAATTTATCAGTAGAATGCATTTTTATGAAATTATGGATTCTGAACATCGCGACGGATATTGCCGTGCTGTGAAGTTAGCAATACTTAAACCGACTATTAATGTAAATAAATATCTAAGCTACTTAGCGTAGCTTGATGATGGATCCGTTTTATTAAAAAAAAAGTAGATTTTAAGTGACTACAGTATCAGTTTTTTAATAATAAATGTATAGGTACATATGTAGATGTTTAAAGGGTTGGTTACATGCATGTAACACCTCTATAGTTGTAGGCGTCCATAGGTTAGACGACCGCTTGTAACCAGCCGAATTATAAACTTGTTTGCCACTGATATGATGCTAAAAAAAGTTACTAAATAAATAGGTATATCTCAATAATTACCCCAAATCCTTCCATTCCTTATTTTACCAGTTTATTTCTACAACATCACCCATCCTTTTACGATACTAAAATTGCAAATAAGTACTGAAATAATTCTAGGACTAAAAACTTTATTTAAAATAAAAACAGCATGTATTATTTTCTTTATCTTGACCACACTCGTGTTTTACGAGTTACAATAACAACGGGTGCATGCGGGTAGATCGTACCTGCAATACTTGCTTGTACACTTGTATTGCATAGGCACGTGTTTATTATTTACTAGCTTTTGCCCGCGACTTCGCTCGCGTTAGAAAGAGACAAATGTGCCTATGTCACTTTCCATCCCTTCAACTATTTCCACTTAAAAAATCACGTCAGTTCGTCGCTCCGTTTTGCCGTGAAAGACGGACAAACAAACAGACTAAACAGACACACACACTTTCCCAATTATAATATTACTATGGATTTTAGAACACTTCTATATGTAAGGATCAGTGGGGTAATTTGGAACAAAAATATACACTAGGTATAAGGGAAGCCAATAAACTTTAAAAATGCGTTGGCAAAATAAATTTATTAATATATGATATATATTTTCAAATCTTAATAAAAATAAAATAACAAATCAGCTAATCAATAACAAAAGTGTTGTACCGGTAGACTGGAGTTATTTTGATTAGTGGGGTAACATGGATCATCGATTTTTGAAGAATATGATGAGTTTTGAACGCCAATTTAAATATGTAACTTTGACATCCACCCGCCTTCTGTTTTCCGTGATCATTGTGCATGTAACTGCGTCGAAATATCGGGAGCTCGACAAAAATAAAAGGTAATCACGGTCTATATCCCGGTCAATATAAGTATAAGGAAAATAACCGTGATTCATTCAAAACTCTGTATTGATGTGGTTGACATGCTTAACAGGAATAGATAATAGTACATTACGATACAAGTGCGTAAAAAAGGAAGTTCGAAACGAGTGGCGATAAATTAAAACACGACCTAAGGGAGTGTTTTAAATCGACACGAGTTACGAATTTCCTTTTTGCACGTGTATCGTACGACGTTTTTCAGTAGGTACAGATGAGCCTCCGAAGTTTCGACCAGGCATATAATGAACCACTTCTCGAACTAGTGCGTAAAAAAACGACCATCTGTACTGAAAATAAAAGTTTTAGAACCAAATTCATTTTAGTGCAAAATCCAACGATCAATTTTACCCCACGAATTAAAATAATCCCAGTTGGCGCCGTTGGCGGTACTAAATTCCTACATTTATTTTACTTGTTTCTTATCCATTAAACTACAAAAATATAGGGAATAATGTTATGAAGATTCAAGCCTTAATACACAAACGCTATTTGTGTTTTGAAGACCATGGCAATAAAATAACACTATTCCATAAGTTATATTAAACATAACATCCTGCATCTATCATACTAAACTTTAAGGTTCCATTGCACTATTATGTTTATTGTCATTTTAATAACATAATATAATAAACAGCTACTTGTAAACTCATTGTGTGGCAAAAGTAATATGTATTTGTAAACCATAACACCGACCGACCGGTGTGGCGCAGTCGGTAGCGACCCTGCCTGCTACGCCGCGGTCCCGGGTTCGAATCCTGGTAAGGGCATTTATTTGTGTGATGAGCACAGATATTTGTTCCTGAGTCATGGATGTTTTCTATGTATATAAGTATTTGTATATTATATATATCGTTGTCTGAGTACCCACAACACAAGCCTTCTTGAGCTTACCGTGGGTCTCAGTCAATCTGTGTAAGAATGTCCTATAATATTTATTTAATTTATTTATTTATTTATAACAACATACATAATTTCTCGCGTGTATTACTAAAGGGGGTTTGCAAAGCACAAGAAAGTGCTCAAGTTTCAGTGTCATTTTTATCAAAAAAGGGATGACAAAAGAAGAAATTGTTATGCGTATTGCTGGGACAGGTAGCCTATCGTCTACACCACAATGTAAACAATTTAACGCATATTCGTAGAACAAATTAATTTATCCTCATAGAAATCCGTGTCCGAATGGCCGAGTGGTTTAGGCATCCGTCGCGATAACGGAGGACGTTGGTTCGAATTTCGAATCTAGCTTCGAACACTTGGAGGCCTTGGTCACTTTTTCTTTGCATATGACATTTATTTCAGTTTATAATTTAACGCATATCACATAGTCGACTTATACTACACCCACGGGAGAAACGCGAGGATCATAACTACATGATAATAAAGAAACTAATTTAGCTAGAATCACAAATTCCACGCAAGAAGCTTATCCAAAAGAAACTGCAAAGCATCTTAATGAAAACAAAAAGTATATAAAAGTGCTTAATAACAGCACTAACAATTTCTACTAAACTTGTAATTTAACATGACTGCGGCATCTTTTAATTATTATTTTTTCCTTTTAATTTGTTTGAAGACTCATCATTATTCTGCACAACGCCATTGGATCTAGTTATCGTGAAGAAAAATGTGCTTTTTCTTGTTAAAGTGAACAAAAATGTGCTTTTTTCTAGACCAATTAGGCATTGCATGGTGAAATTTAAGCGCCGGCATTATAATTTACGTTTAATTGCTGCTATTCAGACATGCGACGGGAAATCGAAGTAAGACTAAATGCGCTAAACCTATACAAAATAGTAAAAAAGTTACACTAAAGAACGGTTTTAAAAACGGAATAATATTGATACATAATTCTACGTTAGAAAGTAGTAGCCATTTTGAAACATAAATAGTTCACTATTTTAACTATTTAGCAAAGCTTGTATCGTTGATTATGATATGATTGTACTTTATACGGTTCGAAGGACCACTTTGTATCGTCCTATGCTTAAGCGATAGCGACCGTGCAGTGTGTAGTATATTTTATGCTTAAAAATGCAGTAATATTTAACGTTTATCTAATAATTTGCGCTACCGGTAGCCTTAACTGACTGTGTTTTATACAAGTCCTAACTGTTTAACACTAAACAGCTTTTAGAAAGTTAATGTAACTCGATCAAGTTTGCCGCATAGAACTTGCCTATTTTCTAGAGCACCCGGTGCACGGTGTATAATTTACGCATTTCACGGATGATCCAGGGAAATGGGTCTATGGATACGTTTATGGTGCATTCTTGACCTTAGGGTCTTGAGGTATATTTTCTTGTATGATTTCTAATAGATTAGGTATAACGTGATGTCAAATGTAATAAAAAGGTTAAATAAGATTAGCTTATGAAAACTGGCTCTTACAGACTCGGCTTCATTTATGAGCTCTTTTATAATTTTAAATATTAGCTCTTTTAAATATGAAATAAATATTAACAAATAATTATCCATAAAATCAGAAATAATTAAGCTAATGCAAGTCTAAGGCGTCTTGGCTGTCGGTACAGTTAGTTTACAACATATTTGCCATTTGCTAAACTAGCTTACTTGCAAAACTACCCCAACGCCCCATAGTAATTTAGTCAATAAGCAACACCACATCCTTCAGTCGCCTAAATATGTAAAATGAGTTTAAATTTATAAAATGCATACGTAGGTAGGTATTACTGTCTTTTCAGGCAAGCACGGTCGCGTGATAAACGATATACGTCAGGCCGTCCTTTTCGCACTATTTGTAAGTGCGATAGTGGCGCACCTATGCGATAAAGTTTATCCAACTAAGCCGCTTGGTGGCAGCTTTCAATTTTAAATAAATATTTCTGTATTGTAGAGTTGAACTACCCTGTACGAATTTTCCTACACACGGATTTGATTCACATTAAGTCGGATAACCGTACAGGCTCCGGCGGAAAACTTCACACCACCAACCTAGCCACAACACCCACATTAACCTATCGAATATCCCCATTTATCAAAAACATCCCGATAAGCGCTAATAATTTCATAACCTTTCTTAATAGACATAACTCTTGCTCCACGAACCCGAGCGTTCACGAACCCGCCCGACCCGCCCCGAAGTCCCGATCGGCTCGATCACGAACAGATCGAGTAATGATTTGTTTGTATCGCACAATCGATGCCATAGGGTTAGGAACTAGCAATCGACTAGAGTCACCACTTCTATTTGTGTAGGTTCATGGAGAACAACTATCAATGTAATTAATACCTTTGAAGTTGCAGGCGTCCAAAAGCTACGGAGACTGCTTACTATTAAGCGTGTCGTATGCTTCTTCACCATCTTCCTGACATACATCGATAACTAAAATCATAATATTCATAACTATTGTTTATAGCTTTGCATAATATTTGTGTTCTTATAGTTTTTTATTTCAGTTTGTATACTTGTTTTAAATTTAAAATGCATTTTTATATTTTAGTATATGAGGTATCTATAATATATGCTCTGTTGTTTGCTTCAAATTATAAATTAACAGCATTAAAAACAATTTCGTAGATCTTTAGATGATCACCGCTCAGTACTTATAATTTATTACAAAAATAGGACACTATCACTTTACCAGAATGCCATTTGGGTTGTGAAACGCGGCCAAGTAACTACTCTTAAATAGATTCAGGAAAACTTTTGTATCTTGTATCTCAATATTTAAATTTCGTTTTCTGTCACTTCTGTCCCGTCCAAGCTCACCTGTGCGGTTTGATGCGCAGACGCAATCTCTCTATTAATCCTCTCTCTGATTAAGCGATTACCGAAACTATGTGCCCCGAGCATCCCGCTGGCAATGTATCGGTAACTTTGATTGTTGGGAAATATCCGCGGTTTGAATAATTACTTCGCTTCCGTGGTTTGATTACAACATGGAATGTTGGAGCCTTAGGACTTCGGTACTCTTTGTAATTGGTTTCCATTACCAATCGATGAATCTTAGAGAGCGAGTGAAAATTAGTTTGGTTGAAATTTTTAGAGATGAAGTTTCTAAGGGTTTTGAATTGTTAAACCTAGTGTGCAAGTGTGCATGTTGGATTCGTAACCAAACAAATAAAACATGTTAACTTTGAAAGACCTGAATATTTTATGTATAGATTCTAGGTCTGAAAATTAAGTGGTATATTCGGATTGTAAAATGTCATAAATACTAATGTACGAATATGTGTTTCAACTATTCTGGCTTCTTAGCTAAACTTAATAATATCTTCAGCTAGTTAAATCAATTAGGTACTTTCTCTTAAAATGTTGTTATCAAACGCCATTACAGCAAATTGCCTTTATGAATTCGATACCCGCATGGCATGAATTGCATATTATGCTATTAACTTTAGCAACGTCATACACAAATAAATTTTCCAAAAAAACAACGATCTCAATAAAAAGTAGTATTATAATTATTAATTGGACAAGAACAATATATTCCTTCCGAAAATCCAGCAAATATCCATAGGCCTCAATAAAGTTGATACCCATGTGGTTTAAATTTGCTATTAACTTCAGAAGTTCAGATACTTAACACAAACAAAAACTTTACATAAACATTCTCCAGTTCAAAATGTATTCTCCCCAAAAAATCCAGGATTACACGGTCGTAGCAAATATCCATAGGCCTCAATAAAGTCGATACCCGCGTGGTATGTACTGGAACTGGTCTCGTCGGGTCAAGAGCGGTCACGGCCTTAGATGAAGACATTCGGCGGACAGGGGAGCTGTGGAGGGTATGACTTACGGCGATTTTGATACAATGTTGCTAGTAAAAAGAAAAGTTTTAAACAGGGGTTTTGTAGTTTCATTGAATCATGATAATCACTTGTGAACAGAATCTGGTGAAGAGGGTAAATATGGTTTAAGTGAAGAAGCGGACAAATTTAATAACACGAATCACGATGATATCAAGATCTATTCAACAAACAATAGACTAGAATTGGGTAAATTTGAGATACATTTACTTTTAGTTCCTTGTAGATATAGAAAACATCAGCTAAAGCCGCTAAAGGACTTTATGAACAAACTAATAAAACGCTGACAACTATAGAAAATGAAAAAGCAGTAGAAATAATAACAAAGACAAATAAGTTTGAAAAAATAAATAAATTTGTAAATATAAATCAAATTTTGTACAACAATAACACCTTACCACAGGTTCTCGTCTAAATTATCCAAACCTACAAGTTTTCAATTAAAAGGTCAAACAAAGTGAACTACTCCAACGAAGCTTGAACAACAAATATATTCTCTTCCACTCCACTCGTTTACAACGAATTTTCTCAAACCATTAATTATCCCTTCATAGTCATACCATCAATTACAATAGTATTATTTATACTTGTAACAAAAGGACTCACAATTATCTGAATTATCGTGTTAGTGAGAATGGTTGTGTTAAATCGTGTTTGGAACGCTTTCTAAAACTTCAATATGCATTTATTAATTAAGTAAATATTCTTTGGTTGACGATTCTTGTCCAAGGAACAAAGAAATCTTTACCGACTTGTGTCATTGCATCGTGGTTTTTATGGTATTTACATTTACCTGCATCTGCTTCCTAAAAACTGCAGCTTTATCTTCATTATTTAGCTAATCAGAATTATAATGTGTATATATGTATTCAAACTATTTCACACTTTTTTTGTATATGGTAGTTAATGTTACTTTCTGAAAGTTGGTACTTATGTTCCGGGCTTTCTTCCAAAATAAACAAGTTTTATTTATACTTATAAGACTATTCCTTTCCCTTTAATTAACCCCCGACGCAAAAACGACGGGGTGTTATAAGTTTGACGTGTCTGTCTGTGTGTGTGTCTGTCTGTTTGTCTGTCTGTCTGTGCGTGTGTCTGTCTGTGGCATCGTAGCTCCCGAATGGACGAACCGATTTTGATTTATTTTTTTTGTCTGAAAGCTGAGTTAATTGGGAGTGTTCTTAGCCATGTTTCATGAAAATCGGTCTACTATGTCGCGGTCGGGGGTTTTTTCAAAATTTTAATTTTGTGGTTAGGTTATTTTAAATACGTGTTCTGATTTATTGAAGACGAAATTTTATCCTTCACATCTGTCAAAATTTTAGGGTAAGCGCACCTTAAACTGTCCTTGCGAGATGTAATTAAAAACAGTTAAAAAATAAATCTCGTCCTTCTGATGTATCATTATTACGTTTCTCCATGACAGCGGCAGCCATGTTTCATTTGAATATATAAATAAATGTACGAGCCTTGTCGGCGACATCGTTACTAATGATCTATCTTCTGACGCTTGCAGCACAAGTGAAATACTTGTACAGTAGCATTACTCCGTACATACATGCTGAGACATTCATCAATATGTTGCCCTTATCTTATGTTACATACATGTCTAAAGTACCTTTCTTTTTTTTTGCTCTTGGATTTCTGGTCCGCTTCTTTATATTATTTTATCAAAGCTATTTCATCAACATTTTGTTAAAGTATAAATTTCAAAACACTGATTTAAACTTTCACGATTATTACACATAATTATTTTTAAAAACCGGGACTTAATCGCGTATAACTACATATTAAACTGACCTCCAACAGTTCATTTCTACAGTAGAAAAGTGCGTGAAGCCATTGAAATCAAAAAACATCGCAATTTCAATCGGGACGAAGGTTTTAGGATCTCATCCACATGGAATCCTGTCATTAATAAGTGTAAGCCGAAAATAATATCGACAGTCGTTAAATCGAATATCGTCAGTGTTGTACGTCGACAGAGTAACATCCCTAGTGCGCAAACAGTTCAAGTTGATAATCAAAACCAAGTGCGGGTAGTTCGAAAAACTCGCGCGGCTGTCAGAAGGTGTTGATGTCATTTCAAGCCAGTCTTCTCCGAGACCACGGGGACAACGTCGTCCTTGAAACGTTGGAGGTCAGTTTAATATGTAGTTACACGCGATTAAGTCCCGGTTTTTAAAAATAATTATGTATAAATTTCAAGTTTCAACCGTTCAAGAACTTGTTGCAATTCATTGAGTCAGCCAAATATCGCAATGTGGTGAATATCGCATGTATTTTTTTCCATTATTTCATGTAGTTTACTAAGCGGTATAATATTTAGTATTTTGTAAAGAAACAAAACATTTGGATTTGCAATAACATTTCAATGGATACGGAATAGCTGCAGGCAGCCTCTAGCCCCTCTACGGTCTGCATTGTACTCGTAAATGTAAATGGAGATGAAGACGTTCTTACTCTTTATCATATCGTATATTGTATGCAGTCAATGTACTGATACATGTATCCTTGTTGTGTTTTCTAGGACGATGCGTTGAAATATTTTTAAAGACATGTTTCTTTGTGTCAGTCATCTTTTTTGACTCTGATGGTTACGTTAATAAACTACTCGTTTTATCATAATTAACGGATGTTTACGGCAATTTAATCTTGATTCTGAAATGAGTTAACAAATTCGTTAATTCATATTTTAAGTGTAACATTCAAAAGCTTATTGTATATTGACTAGTTCTTATCATGAACATCTCTCAAAATTATTTTTATTACTGCTTTTACTAAGCCCTCTCAAAATATTTTTGTCCTGCTAGAATCATATACTCTTTGTCCAGGAGGGCGATTTTTGAATCTCGCATACAGGATTTTGTGACTAAAATACTGGTTGAAAAAAGTGACTTGCCTATTATTTTCATTGACAATTTTCTGAATTCGAACGCGTGAGACTCAAAAATCGGCCCGCAGATTATCAAATAATCTTTAGATTATAAACATCCAAAATCTTTGCAGGTGTTTCCTTAACTCTTCTACATACACGTCTTAATTAAACTTTCCTTTTTTCTAAGACCCTAATCGATGCAAGAACCGTGACATGACCAGAAAATACAAGTGGAAATATTTGTACAGTCAGCAGCAATAAACACACAGGAGCGCGTCGAATCTCGTCTCTAAATAAAATGTCCGAGTCAAAAAAAGCGGTCATTTATGACCTGCCACTTCCGCCGGGTTCGGTTGTTTAGTTAGACGAAGGAATTGGGGATTGTTGTAATTTTTGTGGTACTGACAGTTGTGGACCATATTATTGACGGTGGTATTGACACATGTGCATTGAGAGTTCTCTCGAAACCTTTAAACGGTATTAGTTGTCTTAAAATGTGTCTATCAGAAAAGTTGGCAATTTTAGTAAATGAAAACATTCCTCAAGGACATGGATGTTATATTTGCTGTTTGAAATTTTAGTAATCTAACATAACCTAGCTTCTTCTTATGCATTGCCCGTATTCCATCAGACATATTCCAAAGGCTTTCCTAAAAACACGCTATAAGAATGTTCAAATTCTGGTATTGATTTGATAAAAATGCTCTTTACAAAGTTCATCTTTCTACTTCTTAAATCATCCCGATTATATTTAACACTTCAACAGATCCCCAAAAACTTTCTCGGCCGGACTGAGCCGTCAGTAGTAGAACTAATTGGTGGACCGGTACACGAAAAACTTATTTGTTATACGCAACACTATTTTGATTGATCCCTCGAAGGACCAGCAAAAAACTGGCTCGATAGGTTTCGGGAACTATTGATGGAGTTAGTCGATAAAATCAACAAATTCGGTTGGAATATTTGAGAATCTATGTGGTTTTGGAATGGTTATAAAATTTTTGATTTGTATCTTTTTACAAGGCTTCCTGGTAAGAAGGGAGAAGGTATTAATCGTTTAATAAATTGAATAGATTTGTTTATTTCAGACAAACGACCTACGCATGAGCCTTGAGTTTTGTATTCTGTACCTATTATGTCTCATAATAGCATATTAAAACCGATGTTCTAGTAAACAAAAACGACATAATCTGGTTTAAACTTGAAGGCAAGGTACCTAAGTATTGCTTGTAAAAACAAAAACACGAAGAAACTTGATTAAATATTATTATTAAAAGTCATCAATACAAACTTTGTATTCAAGCTACAAGCCACCAAAGTGCTAATAGGCTCAGGAACTTCGCACCGGCACCAACTTCCGATTAAACTGAATTAATACAGAGCCGAATCAATTAATATGCTAACAGCGTCACTCGACGGCGTTCCTTGGATGCACTTAATGCGTGGATTCTACTGATTAAAGCAGATCTACATTCAAACGCATTGAAATCCCTAGAGTTGTCTATATTTTACATAATTAGGATTGAGATAGACGGCACTAAACGTATTGAGATTTTCTTTACCGTTAAATATATCTGTAATCTGAGCTTGTATCATTTTTATCTGAATTGTCATCAGTAAAAACTATATAAACGACTTCCAAATCTAAATTAATAAAGGGAATATCTTCAGCTTCAATCAAAACAGATGTTTCGTCATAATCATATCTAGTAAATTCAACTTTCACAGTCAATTTCTTAGTGAAGTCATCATTTACGGTAAATATTCGATGAACCGATAGGACGGCTCGATGGTTAGACAAAACACCTGTATCTCCGCCTACCTACCCACTTATAAATATGTAACCTATTGTCCCCCAAAGATCCTCCGAGGACTTGCTAACAAGGGTTTGGAAAAAAAATAAAAGCGCACCAGCCGGGGAACAATGGACGGTCAGGTAGGATGAATTCTTGTCGTCCTCTATTAGGTTGTAATACTGCTTTTTGGTACTTTTGGAATGAATGGATTTTTTGGGTTGGTAAGCCTCAAAATCTACTGAATTTGGGTATTGTTAAATGTACGTTTTTAGAATTGCGCAAGGGAGAAGTATAGATACATTCGTACTTGACTTGCACCTTGCCTAAGCAAAGTCGGAGCCTCAACGCTTTTAAATATTTTGTTAGTTCACAGGAGCATCAAATCAAAAAGCAAAATTTTAATTTTCTGTTATATCAGTCCATAATTACTAGTAATCACTACACCTACAAGGACGATTCTTTGTTAGACACTAGACAGTCATTGTAGGTTTTTTTATATATCAACTTAATTTTCGGGCGGTGTAACCAGTTGGGGGTAAAGAATGTCCCATGACTCTCATGTTTCCGTAAAACAAATATAGTAATTTAGCATTCCACCTGCTATAATTATATCGACTATTAAAACACCACAACCCATGATTCGTGCTCAAATCTACATAATATAGTCATTATCAACGACACAAAATTATACATAAATAAAACCCGATCCGAGCTATTAATATTTCTACATCTTGTTCGAACCATACCGAAAAATTTGAGTATAAATTTCTGTGTGTCGAACACTTTGGACCCACGCTGGCCGAAATTAATGACACTTCTTTCACCGTTGGGTCTCAGGTAGACCGTTTGACGTATCTATTTAGACATCAAAATAAGTTTTTTGCTGTGAAACTAGCTTCGGAAACACAAAACAGTTTCCTTTGTCCGGCCCTTTAATGATTTTCGACACATTTTGGCGATTTTCGACGGGGGTATTCTGCGAAACGAGCCGAACAATTTGCCGGTGCTCTAAATTTTAAAGTCGTATCATTATACGAATTTCACAGTAACATACGTCTTTTTGATAATTAGCAAGTTTCACTTTGTGTAAAAAATACAAGGTGCTGTGCGTCAAATGAGGTGTAATTTACTGACGCAAAACGTGTCAAATCCGTTGTAAGTGATACTTTTAAGCATACTGTAAGCTCATTTGAGGTGTTACTTTTATGTAAAAGAAGATTATAGAAATAACTTGCAGTCAAAGTATTAACGAATTCTAATACAACATGGAAAAGGTTAGATACCCCATCTAACAAGAGGCAAAAGTAACATTTGCGGGGGATTCTTATACTTACTGTTAATCTTATCCCAAGCAAAGAATCTGTTTCTCTTACTGCAATATTTTTATCTTTGTCAAGTTCTACATCCCATATCCTACTTTGGTCATTTCTCAACCATGGTTAAAGGACATTTTAAGTTAAACCCTTATCAAACCCCATCTTAATAGAGCTTAAAACCTTCATGCACCGGAAACAATATAACACTCGCATTAACACTATCTTATCTCAGGACAGACAGACGGATACTCTTGTTAGTAGGGATCCGCTTACGACATTTGATACAAGATCTAACAGTTTGTGTTTAGTTTCATCAATGATAATCTTTATCTTGTTAAAAATGATTAATAATATCGTATTAGGCGATCGTATTTGCAATTTTGCATAAGTTTTTTTTTATTATTCTAGATGGGCTTACTCTTGAGCACAGACTAGCCAAAGGCAAAGATGTGGCCTACGATGGAGTGGACTCGCCCAGAAAATGCCTGTGGGAGTGTCATATTGTCATGAAATTTAACGTTACTGATGATGACCATGTTCTCTTGTCTTGTCATTTCCGCATACTGTAGCAAATAGCTGAAATAGCATGGTCAAACTTTAAATTGGTATTAACTTTGAATTAAAGAAAAGTAAAATTTGTGACTTACCCATGGATCTCTCTTGCTTCTACAATGTATTTTGACTTTAGTCATTTAATATTTATTTTATTTTTTATTTCATTCTGGTACAATACCAATAATACCATTAAAACATGTACACAATTCAGTCGAATGTGTATTCAAGTTATTATTAAACAAATTCTTGCATCATTAAATTAATATTACAATATGAGAGAATAGCCATAATGTTACTGTTAACTAATACCGATCTAATAATAAGTCGTGAACTGGTGCATTTACCCTAATTGGACAGCGAATGGCTTCCTTTATTACGATATGACAGATTTTACTGCGCGAATTATTAATTGAGGATGAAACTAAATTTAGATGCGAGAGTGAATAAGATCGCAAGTTAAACTTGGAACAGGGGGATGATTCATGAAGTACTGAAGCCGTTCAGTTTCGGTTGACAGAGAGGGATGAACCTATATAACTGGCATACGTGTGTCCCTCCCTGTCTCTACTCTCTGTAAATATCCTAGTAAGATAGGTCTTAAATAACACCTATACATTCAAAATACTGTAGATTGACATAGGTGTCAATCTACAGTATTTTGAATGTATAGGTGTTATTTTATGCATTTCTATAAGAATTCAAAACTCGAATTTTATTTGTATATTATTCTTTAATAATTCCTTAAACTTTGCCCTTTCAACAAAATTTTGCCTATGGCCAACTCCAAAATAGTTACAATGTAAAAAACCGGCCAAGAGTGTGTCGGGCCACGCTCAGTGTAGGGTTCCATGGTAACCCGTATTTTTTCAAAATCTGTTTAACCTATCAAGATCAAAATAATTTCCCCAGAAAGTCTTTATAAATTTTTAAACATATGGTTCAAAAGTTAGACCCCCCCCTCTAACTTTTTTTTTACTTTAGGATCGATTATTTTCGAAAAGACGATTTTAGTAAATCCCTATTAAAACATTTTTTCCCACTTTTTATTTTACTATACTTTGTCGGCGTGATTGATATACATAATATATTCCTAGTTGACTACGGAACCCTGAAAATCGAGTTCTTTCGCTTTTACTGAACTTATTAAGGCGCTGGGCAAAGTTGTAAACTTTTAGTTGAGTAAATTCTCATATCGGCGCTAAATCAGAGCACATCTTTAGTTGCAATATTATTATACCGTCGTAAACTTAGAATCTCGTAAAAGTTAACTTTGTAGGGCAGTAAATAGTTTAGTATGTTCGGTTTTCATCGCTTCCATACTTTGTACGGAACTCCGATTACCTGATAATGGTAGCATACTATAATATCGCCCTTTGAAAAGTGATTTTATTATATTTAAAACAAAATCGACTGTCTTTGTCATGCCGTGTAGTTATTCAGTCTCGTGAGTCCAAGTCACACATGATACGTAAGCTGGGCACACTTGGGAAAGCGCACCTCACACTAATAGCTACCAAGAGCCCAGAATATATACCTAATAGTACAAGTACAGCAGTAGCTCGTGTACAGTTCTTAACCCTTCAATGCATGACCTTGACAAATATTTATTCAAATTTGAATTTTGACATGCTGTCACTAGTCAAAAATGCACGATGCATACATCACTATGCATTTAAGGGTTAAATGTCAACAAAAACAGCCATTACTACCCCCTAAGCCATATTTTTAGGGTTCCGTAGTCAACTACGAACCCTTATAGTTTCGCCATGTCTGTCTGTCCGTCCGTCCGTCCGTCCGTCCGTCCGTCCGTCCGCGGATAATCTCAGTAACCGTAAGTACTAGAAAGCTGAAATTTGGTACCAATATGTATGTCAATCACGCCAACAAAGTGCAAAAATAAAAAAATGGAAAAAAATGTTTTATTAGGGTACCCCCCCTACATGTAAAGTGGGGGCTGATATTTTTTTTCATTCTAACCCCAACGTGTGATACATTGTTGGATAGGTATTTAAAAATGAATAAGGGTTTACTAAGATCGTTTTTTGATAATATTAATATTTTCGGAAATAATCGCTCCTAAAGGAAAAAAAAGTGCGTCCCCCCCCTCTAACTTTTGAACCATATGTTTAAAAAATATGAAAAAAATCACAAAAGTAGAACTTTATAAAGACTTTCTAGGAAAATTGTTTTGAACTTGATAGGTTCAGTAGTTTTTGAGAAAAATACGAAAAACTACGGAACCCTACACTGAGCGTGGCCCGACACGCTCTTGGCCGGTTTTTTTGGAATAAGGTTATAGGCGATTGATTTGGAAAATAATCGTTTTAGTTATTTCTACTTTTTTCAAATCAATGTTTCCACAAGCCGACCTACTTTTATAGTTGAACCCTGTCCAAGATTGTCGAGATCTCTAAATGTACCAGCGTAGTGCGTATGCGCACCTCACACCAATGGTAACGCTGAACGCAGCAGCAGCTCGCGCACAGTCGCTAAGTGTCGACGCAAACTGTCATTATCACCTGTAAGTTTGTTTGCTGCGTGAGCTACCACTGTCAACAGGAACTATGAGGATTATTGTATTCATTTCGGGTTTTGTGGATTTGAATGGTGCTGTTTTGGCAATATTTCTTTGCAAAAAAAAATTATGAATCTTATGTAGGTATAATATAATACTGTGTTCCTTCGTATTTTTTAACCCCCGACGCAAAAACGAAGGGGTGTTATAAGTTTGACGTGTCTGTCTGTCTGTCTGTTTGTCTGTTTGTCCGTCCGTCTGACTGACTGTCTGTCTGTCTGTCTGTCTGTTTGTCTGTCTGTCTTTGTGTGTGTCTGTCTGTGGCTATTTTGATTTAGTTTTTTTTTGTCAGAAAGCTGAGTTAGTCGGGAGTGTTCTTTGCAATGTTTCATGAAAATCGGTCCACTATGTCGCGGTCGGGGGTTTTTTCAAAATTTTAATTTTGTGGTTAGGTTATCCGGAAACGTTTGTGTGTCATGCTAATTCCGTCAATGTCAGTACATCTTGAACTGAAACTGACTGAAATAGCATGACCAGAGGGCCGAATTGCTCATGGCAAAAATCAAACGTCAATAGAGTTGGAACGTTAAATTTTATCGACATTTTCAGCTATCGATAAAAACAGTCACCTTTTAAATTTCTGCCTTTATTTGACCTCTGATTAGCCATTCGACCGAGAAGATTCGAGAAGATTTTGACCTCTTTGACTAGATTAAAATTAAATTGTATAACATTTGATTACCATTTTTGTCACTAGTCCTCTTGCAAAAATGTTTGAAAAAAATGGTTAATCTAAAACGAAAAACAGTCAACAAATGGATAAAGAAGTATCCTCGTCTTACTTAAACAACTCAATCAGTTCTTCTCAATCAATCACTCAATAATTTCAGTTCAATCGATAGTCGATAAAATTTAACGTTCCAACTCGATTGACGTTTGATTTTTGCCATGAGAAATTCCGCCCTCTGAGCATGACACATTCGTACGTTTCCGTAACTATACGAAGGTATTTTTTTTGCACTACATCTGTACTACTGCATATTATAGTATTTAATATATTTTAATTTCATATTCATTTATTAAAATCTACTTGTACATAATTACAGGTTTTAGATTGAATAATAAAACTGCCGGCTGAGAGTTAATTTTGCCTTTTACCTATGCATATATAAGTATTAAAATTAGCTTGCAATCGCAGAAGTCTAGATAAAGTCCGTTTTATTCTCAAGCTTACCAGTTAATTAATGCTATCAGAAGTAAATTAATTCTTTGAAATCAATTAAACGGAGTACCTATATACCTATACCTATGAAGATTTCATGTAAGCGGTAGAACCGGCTATTAAGCCTATTCCGCAATACAAAATTTAATAATAAAAATAGTAATTTGATTTCTACTTTAGTGCATTATATTTTCACACTAAAATATAATAAAATAGAAGTTCTGATTCTCACAGATCCTAATCTCTTTTGGGTTCGTCAACAATCCATACTAATATTATAAATGGGAAAGTGTGTGTGTCTGTTTGTTTGTCCGTCTTTCACGGCAAAAAAAAGTGACGAATAGACGAGATTTTTCAAGTGGAGATATTTGAAGGGACGGAGAGTGACATAGGCTACTTTTTGTCTCTTTCTAACGCGAGCGACGCCGCGGGTAAAAGGTAGTATAATATATATTCATGTTGCTTATTAATGTTAACAACTTCTAGATATAAATGTAGTTTTAAATATGAAAAGGAAGGCATTAATTTATATAATTACGACTTAATGGGCACAAATGTTTACAAATCTCGTATACAAGAAGTTAGATAAGATTTATCATGTTGATTGATTGACTCATAGAATATCTATGTTTAGGATTAATTACAGGTCATTTCTAGTTTAATCTAGACTTTATTATGTATTAAAGATGTACATTGAAAATAGAAGTAATCGAACTCGCACTCCGAGGGTTCCTTTGGCGTTCCACTTAAGAGGGGGTAGAGCAGGGAGAATTTTCAGAATCTGTCAAATTACCCCATTACACACACAAACACCCTTCACTCACACTACCTCAATTTACTGTGAAAGGTCAGTGACCCTTAATTTTTTTCAAGAGTGTTATTTTGAGTTTGTAGTCAACTACTGACCTCCTTTGAGAAATTAAAACTGTAAAAAAGGTAGCATACAAGAAGACAGAGAAAAAATACGCATCATCTAGCTTTCCTTCTCTGTTCATGTCTCATGTGACTTAAATTTACCTAAATATGTAGATAACGTTCCTTATTCAATTGATTGTTTATCTAGGTGTATTTCAAATTACTTTGCACTTCATTTTGCGTTACTTTTCTATACTTAGATAAAAAATCGTCAGCCTGCCTATCCCCGCAAACATTATTCAAAGACGTGTGTGAAGGGCTAAAGGCCGATACCTCCAGGCAAACAATTATGGTCGCGTGATAAATGATAAACCATCAGCCCTATCACACTATTTGTAAGTGCGATAGGGACCCTACATAAAAGATGCCCGCCCCCGGCCGGCCCCCGCGTACCCACGCATACGATATAGCTCTTACAGCATTGTTAGGTATGAGTGCGAGCGACAGGTTTATACCATTTATCGCGCGACCATGATTGCCCTGCCGGTCTTCGGAGGCCTGTGCTGTGCATTACGTATATGCGGGGTGTATTAAAGACTAACAGATAGGTACTTTATTCTTTTTGGTCGTTAGGTTTTTTATCAATTTATCATTTATTTTGATACAAAAATAAAGTATGTGTATAAAATAAAAACCTAATGAATAGAGTACAGCTAGCAGCAGTCATGTCAGAGACACAAAGAAAGACAGGGAATATCGACGCATATCTTATCTTATCCAATACTGCCATCGGCATCTGCATCAGACTCTTGATCTTACCCAATTTCCGAGTCCCTTCTCTTAATTTCAGTTCCTTGAGTTGAAAATGTTGAAACTCATACTTAGTATTAAATAAACCACAAATACATATAAAAATCACAATATAATTTTAAATTATGGCTTAGGCCCTGTACCAGTTGCAGTCGCCACGTCTGTAAAGCCCCTTGTAGTTTCTTTTAAATGGAAAAATACCTAGATGTCATGTCATACACATCTGTGATGTAACTGAAAATTAAAAAACATCGCTTAGAGATAAGGTTCAAATTAGCATGGCAAAAAATACAGTGCAGTCAAAATACCATCAAAATACGAAAAAGCATATGTCAATGTCAATATCACTGCCGTATGCCGTATTTCAGGCCATAAGGGCTGTTTTCTCAAATATGAAAAAATCTCAAAAGCAGAACTTTAAATAGTATTTTATGCAACAGGCGTTTAAAGGAGATCAAAAAAGACGAGTGGCGTGGGTAACAATTTGAGGCGAAGCCGAAAATTGTTATTAAGACGCCACGAGTATTTTTTGACTCAGTTAAACACCGTTGCATACAATACTTTTTCTACGACCATGCACTTAGTTTTTAATAGGTTTCTCGAATAACTTTCGTGAAATTCACACTGTTTCCTGTATTTTGACGCAAAGGTTTGCACTGTCAGCTCAGCTGCCCAAAGCCTTCCCGCGCACGCGCGCCGTATCGTTATAAGGCGTTGCCATGGTTACAGAGCCAAACAAGCCGGCGGACACTGGCTTTGGGGAATAGACTTTTATGTAGGGTTTTAAAGATCTATGCACGAACCTGTAAATGACGAATAATAGTTCGGGAGTAGAAAAAAGACTTTCTAGGAAAATTATTTTGAACTTGATAGGTAGAACAATTTTTAAAAGTTGTACAAAAAAAATCTGAACTAAGTTTGTAACTATATGAAAAGCATTTTTTATCTTAGATTGCATATTTTATATACATATTATCGTAACGAATTTTCTTTCAAATAAAAAGAGAATTATTAGAATAGGTTGACGGTGTCTACCGTAAACTGGGGTTACATTGACCAATTTGGGAATTTAAACGTAACGTAACTAAGGAAGAAAAAAAATGGGACCATCAACTTTTTCAGTCTTTTCCTGCTAAAAAGCTAACAAGGTAACAAAATAAGTGATATCAGGATTATTGTTTTCTGTCACAATGCCTGCACGTATGAAATGTTTCTTTTTAACCCAGTGGTTGACTGGTAGAGAATGCCTTAAGGCATTATGTCCACCATTTGTACTTATTTTTTTATGTGCAATAAGGAATAAATAAATAAAATAATGTACGCAGAAAAAAACGATGTGATCAAACATAAACTGACATTGGGGTTACTTTGATACACTATATATTTTTTTTAATGATAATCGAATGTAATCCCTTACAAAAGTATTTTATGTCAAGAAAAGATAAAAAAAAAATGGTTCGCAGTCAAATATTACAACTCTTTAACGCTATTTTGGGGTTACTTTGATCAAGAATAAAAATTAACATCTTCGAAAAACCAACTTTTTTTGCAATTATTTCAATATTTATCACAAGAAGCGATCAAATTATCAGCCTCAACAAGTACCGTGACAAAATCAGACAATAATTAACTATGTGTCATTATGGTCAATGTTACCCCATGCAAGTGATCAAAGACACCCCACAGAGTAAATCATTACTTAGTAGTAAATACCTAGTTTGACTTTATGATATAAAATTCAATACAATGGTATAGCTAAACACATTTCTGGCAACCTAATATTCACTGTGAACCTTTTACTTTAATACCCACTACGTTAGTTTATAAGTTTATTTAAACATGAAAAATAGCAATAAACTATGCTTATATTTTGACACGTTATCCGCACTGCCCACGACCATACTTACTTATTCACCGCGTCAGAGCACCATCTAACTATAAAGGTTGGTTAAGGGTTATCATAATATGTGTAGATTTCATTACCGACCACTCATAACATATTTAATCCTTATTTTTTGGTAAAATAAATATAATACGCTCGTGACAGGTCATATTTTGTTCGCAATCCGAAAGAGTCAACCCTTTTCCCTATTCACCCCCTTCCCGACCCTATTCACTCCAACGTTAGGGTGAGCGAAAATTACTAAATAAAACGACATATTTTCAAAGACAAACCGAAGTTCACACTGCCGGAAGATTTTTTTGTATAAAAAATTAGCATGGCACATATAAAAAAATGGCTATCGACGTTCAAAAGTCGGTTTTGGCCCAATTCACCATAAATTACGTTAGTTATACCCGTTCCGACCCCATGAACCCAAAATCTTCAGAAAACGATGTACTATGTAGCCCAATTTTATTTGGTATTTTGGAGGTAACTAGTAAAAATAATTTAGTTTTACAATTGTGCGAAAATAAATTCTCATCTGGCCGGTTTTTTTAACCTGGCCTGGTGGCCTAGTGGTAATAACGTTAGCTGCGTAAGCTGAAGACCCGGATTCGATTCCCGGCTCAGCCACCGTGGGCCTTGTCGTTTTTTCTTTCGTGTATCTATTTCAATATATGTATGTATGTATGTGAACACTTTATTGTATATAAGACAAGTTAGGACATAAAAATACAGTATAGTTATGATGTACAAAGGCGAACTTATCCCTATAAGGGATCTCTTCCAACCTTTGAGCGAATTGAAAATGTATTATTTATATAAACTTGAAAAAGAACAAATCAAAAATGATTCAATAAAATAATTTTATTTCTTCCCTAGTTGTATAGTTTCATACTTATGATTTTTATTTTAAAGTAATCCGTCTATATTATAGCAACCATGGGTGATTTTTGCGGACTTAAGTAGAAACGTGGAGGTAGACAGAAGTGTGATTAACATTTCTAAGTGTTAATTTCTTGTATCTAGTCTAACTACGAAGCAATACATTGACGTATAAATTGCGTCCATATACAGAGAGGTCATTCATAAAAATACCACTTTAGGTAAGTTATTGTATACAATGTGACAAGCATTGACCACACATCCCAATTCACCCCTCTTCCGACCCTAATCAGCCCCTTCGTAAACCTATTCACCCCTTTTGCGACCCGATTCCCCCATTCCTGATCCCATTCACCCCTCAGGCCGCGGATATTTATTCATCCCGTAAAAATTCCCTAACACAGTTGCATCGCTTTCTTCATGAAAACCATTATAAAAATGAAAATATGTCTTATGATTTTCTGTTATACATAAACTTTAGAAGTGTATACACATTCAAAAGGATAATAAACGATTAAAATGAGTAAAAATCCAATTAATTTGAACGTCAACTTTGACAGACATGAAACTGTAAATAAAAATGTGTGGCTTGCACATTTTCACTGTAATTTTAAATATGTAACACATTTTTTTTTAGTAACATATTGTGTATAATACTTTTCATTCAACAGATAACTGTTATTGGCCTAAGACTATGTAAAAATACCTATGTAAGTTGAATATTTACGGCTGTTGTCCTAAATACCAATAATAATAATAAAAAAAAAACATAATATATTATTTTCCTACTTTGATTGCGGAAAATAGAAGTCAAGAAATATAATAACATTATATACCCCCGGAACCCTTTTCACCACAAATTACGGTATTTATTAAATTGTCAAGAGTGAACAGGCATCTTCCGGGCGAGCTCACTCCATCGTAGGCCACGTCTTTGCCTTTGGCTAGTCTGTGGTCAAGAGTAAGCCCATTTATAATTTAAAAAAAAAAAACCGGCCAAGAGCGTGTCGGGCCACGCTCAGTGTAGGGTTCCGTAGTTTTCCGTATTTTTCTCAAGAACTACTGAACCTATCAAGTTCAAAACAATTTTCCTAGAAAGTTTTTATAAAGTTCTACTATTGTGATTTTTTTCATATTTTTGAACGTAGGGTTCAAAAGTTAGAGGACGCACTTTTTTTTCCTTTACAAGCGATTATTTCCGAAACTATTAATATTATCAAAAAACGATCTTAGTAAACCCTTTTTCATTTTTAAATACCTATCCAACAATATATCACACGTTGGGGTTGGAATTAAAAAAAATCTCAGCCCCCACCCTAATAAAACATTTTTTTTCATTTTTTATTTTTGCACTTTGTTGGCGTGATTGATATACATATTGGTACCAAATTTCAGCTTTCTAGTGCTTACGGTTACTGAGATTATCCGACGGACGGACGGACGGACGGACGGACGGACGGACGGACGGACGGACGGACGGACGGACGGACGGACGGACGGACGGACAGACAGACATGGCGAAACTATAAGGGTTCCTAGTTGACTACGGAACCCTAAAAATTGTCATTATGTAAAATGTCGGAAACTACGAAACCCTACATTGACGCGCTCTTGGTAGATTTTTCTTCTTAATGCTATGTAAGAGATAATAAAAAATTACACCTCCCAATTTATAATAAGTTTTTTTTGCAAAAAAAATATTTATTGCTCTCCGAGACATTTTTAAAAACCCCTTGACTCAATGGGTATACGACGTTTCATAACAGAGTTCCTATGATCACCTTTCTGCTCCATCATCAGATTAGCTCCATGATACCATAATATTGCATTGTCACTTGATTTACATAGGTGTGCAAAATTTCAGCTCAATTGGAAACCGGAAAGTGGGTCAAATTTAGCTTCTACGTTTTGACTCAAACTAACATACCTACTAACAAGGCAAGTTGAATAAAAGCTTGTATAAAGGCTCGTTTTCGTGAACTGTCAAATCACCTCATACAATTTACGGCTGTAAGGCAACCAGGTAGGGTTTATTATTGCACTTTAATTACATATTAATGATTTCTAGCCCGTAAGATATATATTTGCTTTAACAATGGATAGATATTTATGCGGGTGAAAGTGTAATTTAGGTTTTTATAAAGAATCAAATATTTTTAAGCGACCCGATCAGATATGTATGCGGATAAGGACCCTCCCACATCTACCGTCTCGCGATCGTAGCGTCGGGCCAACTGTATGGCTAAGCCGCGCTGACGCGGCGTCTTTTTCCATACAGTTGGCCCGACGCTATACGCTCGCGAGACGCTAGAAAGAGAGACGATGTTTTTGCCGGTCACGGAGCATCACAAATTTTTGCCGGGAACATGTCGTCATATACTTATGTTATGGCCCACTATAGAAAATCAGATATTTTTGCACGGCTGTTCATAGTCATTTATGCTGGTCACCAGCTGGTGTTCCATGAATATTTGGTTTAGTTGAGTGGAGAAGTGCCATTCAAAACAAGCGCTTTGTAAACAACGATGTATTTAGGTGATTTATAATTATTATTGTTTTCAACTTACGGTTACGTGTTCGCGGTATGCACAGAGTAAATCTTTAATGAAATTGAGTCATTTTTTTTATATACACAATTAAATTTGAACCAGAAGCACTATACCTATACCCGCTCGCATTCCCCTTTTTTCTATTCTAAGTAAGAATCGATTAATACGTATCTGAATATGTATGAATAAATTAAATTGTAATTGTTTACATACAACCTGTGAAGTTTGGTTGACAAAATTTGACGTAGGTACTGTCATATATATTTTTAAAATGACGTACTGTTAATACCAGCGTAATGAAAATGTATTCCAATGAGTAAAACAAAACATTAAACTTTTTTCAATTTAACCTAACTAGAATGAAATCATTTATACTCATTCGGTTGTGTTCGTTATTTTCTTTGATAATGTGATATATTTTTATTTATTTTTTATGCACAAGCCATGCACCTTTAAATTTTAAATGAGATTGGATCTCCACCTGACATATTTGATTTACCCTATTTATTTTGAGCACAGTTTTACACTGGTATGGTTTTTCGTGTACGTACACTATTTTCTGTCAAAATATTTGTCAAATTTAATTGTCAACGCGGAGCGACCGGCGACACGTCTGCCTCCGACGAGCCGCTCACGGCATCTAATCGAAAGGAGAATTCTGACAGCAATGGCGAATGTATGGAAATTTTACGAAAGTTTAAATTTAAGGTAAAATTTCTTTGTTGCCTTTGAGAGGAAAAATATAAAAAACCTCAAAACTTCTAGTCCATTTATCTGGCTTTTAGAATCACTTAATGTTATAACTAAAGTATTGAATTTTTTTAACAAAGTTTACTAAACGGCGACATACGTTTTTCTCATTTTAGGTCAACTTTGCGTGGGTTTATTTATTATACCTTTAATAATTAGAGATTCTGAATAGTCAAAAGTTGTAGACACACTCTTTAAGATAATAACTCCATTTATTTTATTTCATTTAATTTAGAAATGTGAGCAGCATTTGTTAAACGCCGAATGCACTTTTCGAGGATTTCGTACGACCCCCTCTTAACATCTATGCGCTTGCGTTGACAAATACATAGAAAAAAGGACTAGAGGAAAATTATTGATTTCAATAATAAGTTTGTTAGGGGAACACGTTCAATAGCTGACTATACCTTTTTCAATGTTTACATTGTGTATTAAATTAGAATTACTTATTGCACACTTGTCTATTTTTTTGCGACCCACGGCCAACCCTAGTTATACCGTCCTCGTTCCTATTTTTTTCTTTCGAGATACCTATATCTATTTGACATAATTGAACCCAAAGTGTAAATAAGTACGAAATAACTTTCTTTTCTGGACCTAGTGAAGTTAAACAACCGCGCGCCCACTCACATTCCGGCCGAAACTGGTTTGCGCCGGAATTAACCACCCATTAGTGCTAGCCTATTGCTGGAGGGTAGACAAGGTACAGTCAACCAATTGGAACCCTAGGCCACTCTACAACCATGTCAAAATGACAAGCAGTAAGAGATTTCTTACAATCTGATTTATAACGTCACTATGACATAGTTCTACCACAGTATGATAAAGAGTACTATCGTACAGTATGACCACTCCCGCTCCCCGGAGCCGTCCACCCCCTCTCGGTTACCTCACAGTTACCGCCTGTCAAAAACACCTGTCATGTTCATACAAGCATTGTACGCGACTACGCGTTTACCTACAGCTTAGACTGTGGGCTAGGAACGCGCCTCTTTCATATATTTAATCGCCAGTGTCCGAGGTTTGGTTCTACAGTGGCCTAGGGTTTCAATTAGTTGACTGTACACTGGATGCTTACTATTACTAACTAGGCCTTATTGGAATTAGTCCGGTTTCCTCACGATGTTTTCCTTCACCGAAAAGCGACTGACAAATATCAAATGACATATCGCCTATAGTTTCGAAAAACTCATTGGTTTTTCGAAACTGATGGATCTTATGGATTCAGGAGCCGGGGCTCGAACCCGCGACCTCCGGGTCGTAAGTCGCACTCTCTTATTTTAAACTCTAAAATTTTAATCTTCCTCATATCTTAATATGTATAATAACAGGTAGAGGTAAGTACTAAATAAATAATACAAACTTGTCAGTCATTTGCGTACAGCAGATTAGGGCAAAAGGGATCCATTAAACACCTTTAATCCCAAATACGAATTGTTTGAACAAGTGCCCGCTCAAGTGTCCCATTGTACCCCTTTTGTACCCCCCTTGTATCCCATTGTCCCACAGGTGTAGAATGGGGATTTGTGAAAATTATATCCATTGTCATGTCATTTTTGAATGGTCCTGGGGAATATTATTTTTTTTTAGAGTTTAAGATTTCTGTGGTGAGTTTAGGACGATTTATGCTTTGATTTATTGTGTTTAAGTCTAATCTGACTACTTAAAAGGGTTGTTATGTTACGCGGGTAGTAGCGGGTTAATCACGAGATTTTTTTGGTTTTAAGTACCTAAGTATAAAGAAATCACTTGAGAGCTCCACTATTTAGTGGCTTTATGGATCACTATTATGTAATATTTTCCAAAAACTGGGAAGACCGAAAATCTATTATATATGTTGTTTTATACAAATGGACTATTATCACACAAACAAGGATAGTTGTAAAATAGTGTTCAGCCGATTTGAATGCCGGGTAGATCACCGGACAAGATTATAACACGTCCTATGAGAATATAATTTGAAACCTTCGTTAACGCTCGGCTAATTATTTTATTGGCAGTATTGATATTGCAATATAGTATTCATTTTAATTTTATTTTCGTGGGCTGCAAGATACAGGCCTAGCCTAGTTTGCAGTCCACCGGATAATGCCTGCGTGTAAAACTTTATGTTTTTATTTAATTAATAAATTTACTTTACTTTACTTTACTTTATTTTACGCAAGATTTTGGCTCCAATGTCGTACATTGGTAAAATAGAGTATAAAGTCGTTTTTTAAAGACACTGTCCAGTATTCATGTTTACAAATGTTGGTTAATATTGCCTGATACGCCATATATTGCCTTGTAAGTTAAGCTTAAGAAGTGTAAGGTACTAAGGTATCTAGCCAAATTGCTTTTGCTCCGTATTAGCTTATCCTAGCTAGCTCTTCTTCTTTCACGACAGATCCCTTTGCGTTTCGATCGCTACATAGCGTCAAGGATTGTCACTTCGGCTAGGCCTGCTGTAGTTACAAAGCTATTAGTTACATTGTTGGTGATATTGGTTTTATAATGAAACAGCGATAGTTTCCACCTGCTTGAGTTTTTTCGAAGTGTCACGTATAGGCAGTAGGTACATAATTTAACATTCTTATCTATTTCAAGTCCAATGCAGGCAATTTGAGGTCTGGAGACTCTAGTCTGGTGTTTTTTATAAGGTTAGTTATCATAAAGTAAAATTTTTAGTAAGGGAGGTACTAGCACACTTTTTACTGAGCTCTTGCAAATATCTGCTGTTGGACGGAAGTTGAACATTTTTATCATGTTTTGTAACAAAAAACAATAAGCCTATAAATAAACTTTCAGCTTTTGTTTTCTAAGTTACATTTTATAAGATGTTTAATAGATTTTCCGTTTGTTTTGTTTAAGAACAGAGTGCCAGAAAGGTAAGTACCATATAAGCGTCATCAAACATTTCAATTAGTAACTACTAGTTAGCTGCTGGTTAAAACTCGCTGCAACCAAACTATAGTTTAACTTCGCAGTTAGATATTTGTGCAACAAATTATTACTAAACGTGTTAAGCTTAGTCACTTATACTATAACAAGTTGAATCTGGTTTTATATCATGTGTATAGGTATTATTGATGTACTTTTGGTGCTTACCTTGTTTACATCTATTATTTGTACTGTAGTTAGTAATATATTCATCAAGTGAAGCTATCGGTATTTAACAATGTAGATAATATTTGGTTTGTTTTGAATTTTCTGCGATATTCGACAGTAATAATATGTGTCTTAGAGTACTTCCTTGCAGGATTCTAAATATAGTCGAGCATATTTTTTATCATATAACTAGTATAGCCTGTCTTTCTCTGTTCAGATTAGTATGAAAATTAGAAAACATAAATTATTTGTGAAATTAAAGCCAATTTTAATATATGGATGTGAAAAGTACGAATGCATCCTTGTCAAAAGCTTCTTCGAAGTATATAACTACTCAGTAGCAGTGTTAGCTGTTTTGTAATTGTGCAGTCGTGATTTAAACCGGCTCCAGTATTACCCTTAACATTTCTAACTCTCGTTTACCCACAATATCTCACCGTGCCACTAAAAGTGTTTCCCAGAATTGCCCTCGGACTAATATTGACAGGAACAGTAGCGTATTGGTATTATGACCGTGGGCTAATATTGGTTTTAGAACTTTACACGTAGCAACCAGGAGGTTTAAGGGTGATTATTACAGGAAAGGGTAGTTAGAGTTCATATTTAGTTTTTTGAGAATTACAGAATCATTAGAATAATTTATTTTTGTTTTAAAAAGTACAAATTGAAGCGCAAATACAGCTACCTTCTTTATCATTCTTACGAAAGCATTTTAGATGATATTTACATTAAAAACGTTACATACACAAACAGCTAAACCAAATATTATCTAAAGTAACTGACAATCCACATCCACCTATGCACACACGTCAAATTATAGCAAACATTATCCAGTGACATTTGTATTTGAGATCATTGTGGCGCGCGGCGTACAATGCTGTGTACACAGCGTCGCGGGAATGTGGAAATCCATTTCACGCCAGCAGTGGAATGTAAACTTGTTGGATTGACTTTATATTGAAAGATACAGGTGCATTTTTAAATTTGAGCTTTCAGGGCTGCCACTCCGAGTTTAACCGAGCTTAGAAAATTTATTTTACTTCAGGGTTCGCGTTTCTTTTGTGTAGTTATTTGAGGCATCGTCATCATCGCCTAAAGTTTTCTGCGCTAAACCGGCATTCCTTTGATTCTAAGAATTTCAAATTAAATTACTTTCATAGAAAATCAATTTTAACTTGTTATTTTAAGTATAACTTAAATTAGGGTTCTAAACATTAAATAAATGTCATATACAATCAAAAAGTGACTAAAGCCTCCAGTGTCCGAGCTGAATCGAACCAGCGTACTCCCTACCGGGGAATCCTGAACAACTCGGCTATCGGGCTTTGATGCAGGGTCGAAACAAATATGGACGACGTCATTTTTGACGATTCGGAAATAGTTCAGTGGATTTTGAATTGGCCGTCAAAATTCCATTCTTGTTCAGTGGTTTTGACTCCAACCTCAATTTTTACTACAGTCTTCTAGCAAAATAGGTAATTTTCAAAACCAGGAACTTAGTCAACCCACTGCTACCGTCACACGCAGCCCTAATGCAGTCAATATTGACGCTGGCAGTAAGCCGCGACGTCATGCCTCGCTCGGACAATATTTGCTGTTTGCGCGCGCGCTTATCGCTTACGAACTGTAGCAGGAGAAAGGAATCTATAGCTAGTGGGGGTGGGGGAGAGGGGGGGTAGATAATCAGGGAGAGGGGGGGTAGGTCATGCCCAGAACGCTGTTTTCAGATTTGAAACTTTTGTTCATAGTTTCGGCTTATTCTATTTTTTCCAATTCATTGAGATGTTGGCAACATGCACTTCTTGGTCGAATTTTTTTGTCGCTTAAAAGCCAGAATACATCGAAAGTTCCACTTTTTATCCCTATACTACTTTGATCCTTAATATACCGAAGCCAGACTGATGAGAATTAGCGGCCGACGTGCATCTCACATAAATAACCGCGTGTTCTGGGTCCCAATGAGTTCCCGGTACAGACTGCATGGAGTCACGGACACGAGGCTTATACAGCCCTTGACCTGAATCTTTAGGTATACCTTTAGGACTAGCAAACTGTATACGTACAGTCAGGAAAAGTAGACCCTTGCATACATTTTTGTCTGCCTGAGTCTGTGTTTCCACACGAGTACAATCCAAGTCTCTTTAAAGCAAGAGTAAATGGGTATCTCATAGGTAAGCGTGCTCCACCGTAGACCGCATCATCACTTACCAATCTTACCATTCGGGTGTGATCGTGGTCAAACATCTACCTATTCATACTACAAATAAATTAATAGTTTAAAAAACACTATAAAACACGCTTTTATAAATGCACGTAAAAGCCAATAATAAATTATGGATCGTTCAAGTTGTCTCTATTTGTGAGCTGAAGTTTAAAAACTATGTGCTTTTAATTATAATATTTGATTGTAAAAGCGTGGGGCGCTGGAACAGGAAAGACTTTTTGTATAACTTGCTGATAAATCAAATTATGCTATGTTACGGGAAGGAGGTTACACAGATTGACGCGCTAACTGGAGTTGCAGCATGACTAGTAGGTTCTACATTAAACAGTCAAATCAATTAAAAGTCAGTGTTCAAAGTAGGTACCAGTTTGTCGAACTCAGACAAAATATGCGCTAGTAGCGAGGAGAGTCGACAGTCACCGACACTTAGAACGCCGCTTTTTTCCGGTAATCAAAGTACAAAAGGGGAAAGTGTCTACAGTGACAGGATGCAGAGTTCTTGTTCGTGGACGAGATATCTTTGGTTCTCTTTGGTAACCCTTAGGCGGCATATGTAAACGTTATGTTCTTATGCAACTTCATTCGCCAGGAAGTTCGGATTAGTATTTGTTTACAAGAAAGTCTTTCCTGTTCCAGCGCCCCACGCTTTTACAATCAAATATTATAATTAAAAGCACATAGTTTTTAAACTTCAGCTCACAAATAGAGACAACTTGAACGATCCATAATTTATTATTGGCTTTTACGTGCATTTATAAAAGCGTGTTTTATAGTGTTTTTTAAACTATTAATTTATTTTATACTTTTTAGTCATTAATAATGAAATACTTTTAACATTTATACATAAATTTATTTCAAGTAGGCGGATTCTACATGCCATTTGTGGCTTAACGTGTACTTATTGCTAATTGCTACTTAATAATAACTAGCGGCTACCTTCTTATTACGGTATTATCATAAAAACGTTTATACCTAGTAAGTTATCCGTAAAAGATAGACAATATAGACATGTGCCATCGCGGACTTTTTGAAGACATTAGAGAGACATACTTTCGCCATACATTGTTTTGAAGCTCTCAGCTAGTGGGATTTTGTTTGACTCGATTAGAAAATATTGTCACATTTCAACTAATTCAAACAAAATTTAAGTATTTCTTTTTTGCCGAGCCCCCTTTATTTGCTCTTAAGGGTCACAGGAAAACCATTACCCAACTTATTTTAAATACAACGTTGATCTTTCTTTTATGCGGGGGCTTCGCCCCCGAGCCCCCTTTGTTTGCTCTTAAAGGTCACAAGAAAACGCTAACCCAACTTATTTTAAATACTACGTTAATCTTTCTTTTATGCGGGGGCTTCGCCCCCGAACCCCCTTTGTTTGCTCTTAAAGGTCACAAGAAAACGCTAACCCAACTTATCTTAAATACTACGTTGATCGTTCAAGTTGTCTCTTGAACGATCCATAATTTATTATTGGCTTTTACCACAGAATATATAATAGTACAAGTACAGAAGACCCACTGCTTTGATGTTCACGACATGCCGCCTTTTTAAATGCCTACAAAATTCTTACAAAGAAACGAGCCGCACGTGCGCGGCGCCCGGCGATAGGGTTGCCTATGGACTAAAACGAATACTCAGGTAAAATGTTACACTATTATATTCAAGTCTTGGGTACTTTCTAGGTATATATACATATATTGTTGTTTGAGTTCCAACATCACAAGCCTTATTGAATCTTTTTGGGGGAGTTAATCAGTAGTAGATCTGTTTAAAAATGTGTGGTATTTATTTTCTTCATGATATCTATTTAACTAAGCATTATTAGCCATTCCACACGCGGACATCCCATATGAACCTTAAAAAAAAACTCGCGACGTAAAGTAAAATTAGAAAGTGCAAACGTGCGTTCCGGGAGAACGCGCGCCACCCCTGATTAGGCCGCGAACTCGCGGCCGCCGGCATGTACTTGTAGCGCGGCGATAGAATCGCGGAGTGAGCCGCCCCTGCTTTTACGTGCATTTATAAAAGCGTGTTTTATAGTCTTTTTTAAACTATTAATTTATTTTATACTTTTTAGTCATTAATAATGAAATACTTTTAACATTTATACATAAATTTATTTCAAGTAGGCGGATTCTACATGCCATTTGTGGCTTAACGTGTACTTATTGCTAATTGCTACTTAATAATAACTAGCGGCTACCTTCTTATTACGGTATTATCATAAAAACGTTTATACCTAGTAAGTTATCCGTAAAAGATAGACAATATAGACATGTGCCATCGCGGACTTTTTGAAGACATTAGAGAGACATACTTTCGCCATACATTGTTTTGAAGCTCTCAGCTAGTGGGATTTTGTTTGACTCGATTAGAAAATATTGTCACATTTCAACTAATTCAAACAAAATTTAAGTATTTCTTTTTTGCCGAGCCCCCTTTATTTGCTCTTAAGGGTCACAGGAAAACCATTACCCAACTTATTTTAAATACAACGTTGATCTTTCTTTTATGCGGGGGCTTCGCCCCCCGAGCCCCCCTTTGTTTGCTCTTAAAGGTCACAAGAAAACGCTAACCCAACTTATTTTAAATACTACGTTAATCTTTCTTTTATGCGGGGGCTTCGCCCCCGAACCCCCCCCTTTGTTTGCTCTTAAAGGTCACAAGAAAACGCTAACCCAACTTATCTTAAATACTACGTTGATCTTTCTTACATGCGGGGGCTTCGCCCCCCGAGCCCCCCTTTTCTTTACTCTTAAGGATCACAAGAAAACCTTAACCCAACTTATTTTAAATACAACGTTTATCTTTCTTTTATGCGGGGGCTTCGCCCCCCGAGCCCCCCTTTGTTTGCTCTGAAAGGTCACAAGAAAACGCTAACCCAACTTATTTTAAATACAACGTTGATCTTTCTTTTATGCGGGGGGTTTCGCCCCCCGAGCCCCCCTTTTCGTTACTCTTAAGGGTAACAAGAAAACCCAACTTATTTTAAATACAACGTTTATCTTTCTTTTATGCGGGGGGGCTTCGCCCCCCGTGCCGCCCTTTGTTTGCTCTTAAAGGTCACAAGAAAACGCTAACCCAACTTATCTTAAATACTACGTTGATCTTTCTTTCATGCGGGGGGCTTCGCCCCCCGAGCCCCCCTTTGTTTGCTCTTAAATGTCACAAGAAAACGCTAACCGAACTTATTCTAAATACTATGTAAATCTTTCTTTCATGCGAGCCCCCTTTTCTTTACTCTTAAGGATCACAAGAAAACCTTAACCAGACTTATTTTTAATACAACGTTGATCTTTCTTTTATGCGGGGGCTTCGCCCCCCGAGCCCCCCTTTTCTTTACTCTTAAGGATCACAAGAAAACCCTAAACCAAGTTATTTTAAATACAACGTTGATCTTTCTTTCATGCCCCCCGAGCCGCCCTTTATTTGCTCTTAAAGGTCACAAGAAAACGCTAACCCAACTTATCTTAAATACTACGTTGATCTTTTTTTCATGCGGGGGCTTCGCCCCCCGAGCCCCCCTTTGTTTGCTCTTAAAGGTCACAAGAAAACGCTAACCCAACTTATTTTAAATACTACGTTAATCTTTCTTTTATGCGGGGGGCTTCGCCCCCCGAGCCCCTCTTTGTTTGCTCTTAAAGGTCACAAGAAAACGCTAACCCAACTTATCTTAAATACTACGTTGATCTTTCTTTCATGCGGGGGGCTTCGCCCCCCGAGCCCCCCTTTGTATGCTCTTAAAGGTCACAAGAAAACGCTAACCCAACTTATTCTAAATACTACGTTGATCTTTCTTTCATGCGCCCCCCGAGCCCCCCTTTTCTTTACTCTTAAGGATAACAAGAAAACCTTAACCCAACTTATTTTAAATACAACGTTTATCTTTCTTTTATGCGGGGGCTTCGCCCCCCGAGCCCCCCTTTATTTGCTCTTAAAGGTCACAAGAAAACGCTAACCCAACTTATCTTAAATACTACGTTGATCTTTCTTTCATGCGGGGGGCTTCGCCCCCCGAGCCCCCCTTTGTTTGCTCTTAAAGGTCACAAGAAAACGCTAACCCAACTTATTCTAAATACTACGTTGATCTTTCTTTCATGCGGGGGCTTCGCCCCCGAGCCCCCTTTTCTTTACTCTTAAGGATCACAAGAAAACCTTAACCCAACTTATTTTAAATACAACGTTGATCTTTCTTTTATGCGGGGGCTTCGCCCCCGAGCCCCCCTTTGTTTGCTCTTAAAGGTCACAAGAAAACGCTAACCCAACTTATTCTAAATACTACGTTGATCTTTCTTTCATGCGGGGGCTTCGCCCCCGAGCCCCCTTTTCTTTACTCTTAAGGATCACAAGAAAACCTTAACCCAACTTATTTTAAATACAACGTTAATCTTTCTTTTATGCGGGGGGCTTCGCCCCCCGAGCCCCCCTTTGTTTGCTCTGAAAGGTCACAAGAAAACACTAACCCAACTTATTTTAGATACTACGTTAATCTTTCTTTTATGCGGGGGGCTTCGCCCCCCGAGCCCCCCTTTGTTTGCTCTTAAAGGTCACAAGAAAACGCTAACCCAACTTATCTTAAATACTACGTTGATCTTTCTTTCGTGCGGGGGCTTCGCCCCCCGAGCCCCCCTTTGTTTGCTCTGAAAGGTCACAAAAAAACGCTAACCCAACTTATTTTAAATACTACGTTGATCTTTCTTTCATGCTTCCCCCTCGAGCCCCCCCTCCCCCCCTTTTTTCTGTTCTTATCTTCCGGCACCATCGTCAGGCCTTGAAACCTAATCTTAGTCATAGTTCATTACAAGACTTTTCTAAGAAGCCCAAAAACAGCTATGATACGATGTTCCATCATGTAGTTCCAGTTCATATCTTCCGGCTCCATCATCAGACCTTGAAACCTAATCGTAGTCAAAGTTCATTACAAGACTTTTCTAAGAAGCCCAAAAACAGCTATGATACGATGTTCCATCATGTAGTTCCAGTTCATATCTTCCGGCTCCATCATCAGACCTTGAAACCTAATCGTAGTCAAAGTTCATTACAAGACTTTTCTAAGAAGCCCAAAAACAGCTATGATACGATGTTCCATCATGTAGTTCCAGCTCATATCTTCCGGCTCCATCATCAGACCTTGAAACCTAATTGTAGTCAAAGTTCATTACAAGACTTTCCTAAGAAGCCCAAAAACAGCTATGATACGATGTTCCATCATGTAGTTCCAGTTCATATCTTCCGGCTCCATCATCAGACCTTGAAACCTAATCGTAGTCAAAGTTCATTACAAGACTTTTCTAAGAAGCCCAAAAACAGCTATGATACGATGTTCCATCATGTAGTTCCAGCTCATATCTTCCGGCTCCATCATCAGACCTTGAAACCTAATTGTAGTCAAAGTTCATTACAAGACTTTCCTAAGAAGCCCAAAAACAGCTATGATACGATGTTCCATCATGTAGTTCCAGTTCATATCTTCCGGCTCCATCATCAGACCTTGAAACCTAATCGTAGTCAAAGTTCATTACAAGACTTTTCTAAGAAACCCAAAAACAGCTATGATACGATGTTCCATCATGTAGTTCCAGTTCATATCTTTCGGCTTCATCATCAGACCTTGAAACCTAATTGTAGTTAAAGTTCATTACAAGACTTTTCTAAGAAACCCAAAAACGGCTATGATACGATGTTCCATCATGTAGTTCCAGTTCATATCTTCCGACTCCATCATCAGATCAGCTCAACAGTACCATATTATTGTATTGTCATCGGAACTACATATAGCTGCCAATTTTCATTACGCTACGACTCCTGGAAGATGGTTAAATTAGCTTCCTTAGATTCCATTACATACATAGTTACATACACGACGACCTAATAAAAGCGTGTTAAAATACTTTTCTCTGCAACAAACTGTACAGCTACCTATATAATTTACTGTTTCTTGTCTTCGTCGCAGCAAATCGTTGAGAATTGGCTAACGAGGAACATCTCACATTTATAAAATATCGTGTTCCGGGTCCCAATGATTTCCCGGTACATGATATGGAGTCATGGAGGTACACGCGGCTTATACATCCCTTCTTTAGCTTTACCTATAGGACTATAGGATTAGGCCAAGAATCCTAATTAGGTGCAGGTGTAGAAAAATTAATCAACAGTCAAAAAGCGTCAGCATTAAAATGGCCCTTCCTTTATTGGACTTAACACTAGTATGTATTTACATACATACATACAATCACGCCAGTATCCCATAAAGGGGTAAGCAGAGCACATGAAACACTAAAGGTTCAGTGCCACTCTTGGCAAATAAGGGGTTGAAAGAAAACGAAAATGTGACATTGCAGTGACAGGTTGCCAGCCTCTCGCCTACGCCACAATTTAACCCATTATGTATATATTTATTTATTATTTATTCAAACTTTATTGCACAAATTTACAAAAAAGAGTACAAATGGCGGACTTAACGCCTTGAGGCATTCTCTACCAGTCAACCATTGGGCTAAACAGAAACCTTAGTTTGGTAAAACCTTAGTATTCATGTACAGAAACCGACTACAATTAAAGTCATAAAAATTTTGTCGTCGCAAGGTGCTGAAAGTACGCTCTCTTTCTTGCTGATGACGTCTTCAATTTCTGATCATAATTTAGAGCACCCAAAGTCCAAACACTTGTGCGAAATGACGCTGAAAGAATACACAAGTTTATCAATAGTTATTTGTTATACAAGGGGAGCAAAGTTGTATTTTATCGCTGAGTGTGGAAAATACCCGCTCTGGTATTAAAGGACAAAACACCATATTATGTTATTGGTTATTGAAAGACATAGATACAAGATATATTCAGGTAAACCGTGTTTATATAAACTCGTAAGTCTCAGCTCAACATCCTGATCTGAAGATATTCAGCCATATCAAGTCGATCGCTTGTATAGTCAAACCGCCCGGTGTATACCATAAAAGCCTCCCTAGTAATTCTTCGCGCCATACTCGATTGCTCAATACGCTCGTACCAATAATAAACATACGTATAATAAACATACATATAATAAATACGCGTCTCGGCTTGTCCCGCGGCGGGTGATAAAGTCACCGCGTGAGCCCGCTCTGACTCTACTTTGGTCTAGGGATGGGCTCTAGAATTGTCGATATCGATGAAAACCATCTTTGTCTCATGAGACACATTATCGATATCGAAATTTTCATATCCGTACTGATCTATCGTATCAACAATAGTCATGTTGTTGACAGTTTGTACGGTTCGTTAAACAGGTGCGTTGGGTATCGTCAGACGTTTTTTGTGTACCTACCTAAAATGCATCGGCAGACACAGAAGCAAAAGCTGAAATTGCCATATTGTGAAAATCTAGGAACACTATATTCTGGCACATCCACAAATTCAATAGGTGAGACAAAAATTTAATAAATAGTTGCAAAGAAAGGGATAACTAGACACAGAAAAACTGAAATTTGCGACTTGTTCTACTAAAAAAGTGAGTAGAAAATAGTTAGACTTGTAACAAAGCTCCTAAAATACTACTTACATTTATAAAAAACGTAAGTTATCCATGTATAATTAGATGGATTCTGATTGAGAGTCCTTATGACCTCTATGACCTTAACCCTTCCACATTCCCGTCAGTTCCTAATTTAGCCGGTATTGTCTTAATTTACTTGATTTTATCCCAAACCGGCGCATCCCTACGCTTTCTTCTCTCACAATAATGGGCTGGGCGGGCCGGGCTCTAAAAAACGACCGCTCGGAACAGGTATATTGTTATTACAACGTGACGAATATGTGGAATAAACATGCGCGTTCTTTACGATACTAAACGGAGAACTAGTTTTTTTTAGATAATATTATGGGAAAGAAAATATTATAGGTTATTCGTGACAGATACAAGATTGTTTTAACAATTTATGACGTTGCAGTTAAATCATAAATATGTGGCTATCTACGCCTGAAGTGTCTCTATGATTAAAATGTAATAAGGTCCTTTCCATCAGAAATTCAACCATAAACTTTGATAAAAGAGTTAATAATAACCTTTGGGTATGTAATGCCATATATACTTTTAGATAATGATCTATAGATTGAACATAACTACGAGTATGTAAGTCTAATATTACAAAACATCAATGTATTTGATTCGCCAGGTGCTGTAATATATTTTATGTCTTTTTAAAGTGGTTTTCAATTTTACAAACTGTAGAAAAGACATCCGATACAATACAATACATCAGACAAAAACATTAACTAGGTACCATAAAGTATTCTTCTAAAAATATCTAGCATGCAGTGATAAATGGTCAATTCAACATGAGCTTGACTAAAACATCTTGCATTTTTACGATATAAATCTTTACTATATTGTACAAAAACAACATTCATACTCAGCTACTTGAATTAATGTGACATATTAGATATAATCTAATAATATATTCAAAAAAGAAGTTTTCATAACCCGACATCAGGTTTCACATGTCTCTGCCTTTGATTAAGTTATCTTAGAACAAGTTTATGATTTAAACGCCATAAAGTGAAACGATTGCTTCATTGAACATATTGAATAGACTGGATTATGAATCCGTTGCAATTTTTTTCCTAATATTTATTATAGAATGAAATCTAAAGATGCAAAACTTGTTACAAAACCGTTGTTTGTTTTTAGTCAACATTGTTTCCATTTGTTAAATCTCCCAATTTATTTTCTATCATATTTTACATCGCAGTTTTAGTTACTGCCATAATCTAGATTTTTTATTTTCTATTAAGTTGGTCACCTCCAAAGGGATGCACCAAACAGATTAGGTGCATCTGCATATAATCGATTTTTTTGCTTATCTCTTGTCATTAATTCTATTTACTTACTTAATACTTCTATGTTTATAATTCAGGAATCATGATTAAGTATTTGATTAGTAATTATTAGTATTTTGAAATCATTTTTGACAGTAAATGTATACATTTCGATATCTTGTCTTTCATATTCATCCACAATAGTTTCAATCACAAAAAACATACAAACAAACGCACCGTGATCCGGCGAACGGACAATAATGATAGTGATGTGCCGGTTCCATATAATTTAGTACGGAGTAAAGATTGAGTTATTAGTACCCCGGTATAAACGAGTACGCCCTAATGCGCGCCGTGCCAGGGTTAATGTGATTTTGATATGGAGTGGCGACTTTGAGAACTTATTCGGTACGTGTTTCTGTTTCCTCAAATTAGATCGTACCTCTAATATATCCACACAGGTCAATGACATCAATTATGACATAATTATACTACGAATTTACACATAATCATTAAAGGAACATCGAGTCCCGCCTCTTGAATAAATTTATCATAATGTATGTATATTGTCTCATTATTTTGAGTGGTCTTCTTAAAAGCGCACTTTTCCATTAAATTGACATGTTTAAAGCCGCCTAGATCAGGCCTAATGTGGGTACTATCCACCTGCTCTGCTATTTCCATAATATCATCTCCGTCTACAGGTTTATTTTTATTAAAATCAGTGAAACCACATTCTTTTTTTAAAATGGTCCTTCAAGCCGGATAGTGGGCGTTTGTCGCTTTCTCGTGCCCTCTTGAATTGATTAAGGCGTTTTTTGTCTCACATTGTAAGGTAATTACCGTATGTCTTTATTTTCTTTACGACAAAAAATCTTATAGTGTTATGCATTTGGTGCGCATACGACGTTCTCTGTCCGCATGTCTTTATCGTAGTAATGATCTCGGATTAACATGTTCTGATGACTAGTGTGATGGCGTGGTGATGACGAGGCCGAATCTCGATTGTGTTTTTATAATACAAAGCTTTTTAGGGACTGGTGTAATAAAAAAGTTATTAAGCGACACGCATATGAAAGTAGTGCCTTAACCCTTAAAGGAGCTTGAAAAATCATAATGCATCATCATCATCATCCTCCTTGCGTTATCTTTATAGGGTAGGCACTAGTTTTTACGAAAGCGACTGCCATCTGACTTTCCAACCCGAAGGGTAACTAGGCCTTATTGAAATTAGTCAGGTTTCCTCACGATGTTTTCCTTCGCCGAAAAGCGACTGGCAAATATCAAATGACATTTCGCACATAAGTTCCGAAAAACTCATTGGTACGGTTCGAACCCGCGACCTCCGGATTCAAAGTCGCACGCTCTTACCGCTAGGCTACCAGCGCTTCATAATGCACGTACTTCAAAAATATCTGTGAAGTTAAAATAGTGTTCAAAGAAAATCATACATGTGGGACATAAGTAGATAGATTTAGGTATTAATTTCTTCTTACCAGATTACTACTCTATAAATACTTACGTCGCTTGCTTTTATTAGACGCATCCTGTACCTCGCTTTATCGCAGAATTAATAAATGATGTGTCCACTAAGGAATTTATTTACAATCATTCAAGTCAATACTAAAGTATCGCGTACATTAGTAGAGAAATTTATATCAAGACATCAGGGTTCAACGACTTTATCCTTAACGGGCGTCGGTTATTAAGAAATAGTTTACACCAAAGTGCTTACTCACGTTATATTTGTTAACAAACTGAAGGGTTTCTCTAATGACGGCATGAGTTTCGTTTCCTTTATTGAATGGTAATTAATTAATATTTTCGAAGCTTCTACGTTCTCATCTGCCCCCGATTTAAGTTTTAACGAGCATCGGAGAGATTCGAGGTTTAATTTGAAAAACAAAAGCAGTGGGACCGCTGCGGCCGAAACGGGTCCTAACGAAGGCGGATTTGGTCGTTTTTCTCGAGGCAAGACAGCATGTCTGCGCACGAGAGCTCCTCGAGGCTATTCGGGCATTTTTTTCTCCTCTCCCGGCTTGTTCTTGCGCGTAATGGCTTCATCTCCAAGCTTACAGCAAAAACGGCCCACACTTCGGACGAACCTTACGTGTTTTAGCCCCGGAATAATAATGCTCAATCGAAATTGTTACAGTAATCGCTCCTGAGTTATTACGCAATTATGTGCTCAGTTTGAGCATTTTTGGACGGCGTTTCCTCGCAATTTTGCGGTTCGAGATGATTCCGTGATCGTAATTTGACTTACAACAAATTCCGGTGGCTTGGCTAAGTTTTACATGATGATTGGTGAGCTGACGTGTCTACCTGGGAGATTTCAGATGTCAGAGAATCTGATCGGGGTTTTATCGATATTTTTCTCATCACTATCCGGTTGATGTTTTCGGGGGTCTTCAATCAAGCCGTTTATAATGACAGCACTGTCTCGTAAATTCGCTGAACAATTTTCTCGGTACGTCTCATTTTGGTGGCGGGCCGGTTCTTTTATTTTGCACCTTATAATTACGCTCGGGTGAGTTCCTTGTGAACCTTATAATTTATTCGTATGAGGCTAAACAAACACTTAATTCTTACAGTTTAAGTATTTATACTTCTTTATTTGCCGCTGACATTTAAGGTAAGAACATCCAATCATAAATATTGCAAATTTCTTCGTATCCAAACGAATGACATACCTATGATGGAAAATATTATTTATTGTGAACAATGTTGAGCTGCTTTTGCTGTTTATATCTCAAAATGCATTTTTAAAAGACATAAAAGAACGCATAAAAAGATCCACTATCATACCAAAAAACATGTAAAAGTAAAATTAAACGCAACAATGTACTAATGCGACGCGACTTGTGTTTCTATTCAACCTTTGTAAGGGCGCAATAAATATAGTGAGCACACGTCTTCCAATTGAATAGTACACTACTTAATAAATGCCGTTCGCACACGATCGCTACGTGTGGTCACAACAACTTTTTAAAATACGCGAATCTCATCTTCAAAACAATACCACAAAGTCTCCTTTCCTACGGACTGAAGTATCTTCTATCTCCTGCGGCGTCCAATGAGAAGGCGAGCTTAGTTCTGCGCGTTAAAGCTCAGTTCTGATTGGTAGATGATAATGATAGTGTTGTGGCATGTGCAACGCAAATGCGTCGATTTATCGATAACGCGTGACTTTGTTCGCGTCTCTATTTGATCGAGCGCTGTTGGTTTTTCTCAAGTGTCTGATATGTTTTGCTATTTGTTGTATAGTAATTGTGTTATATTTTTTGCGTATGTGGATGATTTTATAAATACATATTTTGCATTCTCATTAACTTTTTAGGAATAAACAACGAATTTTTTTACAAGTGTTGTTGTGTTTTGAACTCTAGTCGAAGCGGCTCTTTGTTCATAATTACGAATTTGACACAAATTCCTTTCTAATAAATATGTAATTTGAAGACGGGGCAAACTTTTTTCGTATATTTCTGGGTACGTAGCCAAATGCACAAACGCTTACGATAATATTGTTATCGTAGCTAGTTATCTCTATCGCTCTTCCGTATTGGCTCGACAGGGCCAAACTGCGTTTCGATCGGCGTCTAGTATTTTGGCTAGTCCAGAAAGAGAAGGGTCTTGGAATGTATTCTTTTGTTCCTCCAAATTCTTCTATTCCCGCTCAGGCTCTAAATTCAAGTTTTTGGTCTAATCAGTAATCATAAATCATCATTATGCATATGCCTGTCAATGTCATACGTACATCTAAAAAGATCGTGATCTAAAAAGTCCATATTATGGTACTTCTGATATCAGGTTTACTAAAATTAAGCCAACCATCGCATATGCATGAGCATGGAAATATGTCCGCCATCATCAATTCCCAAAGTTACTTATAAACTCAAAAAGGAAAGTTCATTCACACCTTAAGCTACTTGTAAAGAGTGTAAAGACATACCTTCTTGACACTAATTGACTGTAGTCCAGTCAAAACATCCTTAATCGCTTATTAATCGCAGAGCGCGGACACTTTTAAAATGTAATTTTGAGTCGTAAGTCTTTTACGGGACCGAGTGTGGTGAAAAATGTAAGTTTTTTAAGCATCATGGTTGATATCAAAAGAGATGTAGATCATGATTGCATACAAATCTACTCAAGACACTCAAGTGAGGGCTAAAATTATTAATTTAATAAAGAACTTAGTCCAAATATTTTAAGAAGATAAAAATGTAGACTAGTGAACTAACATTTTTAGTAAATAACATCTTTATCAAATTTATTTTCCGTGCTAGTAGGTACTAGAACTTAAATAAGTTAGTAGTTTTTTATAATCATAAATCGGCTTACTCTTGGCCACAGACTAGCCAAAGGCGAAGACGTGGCCTATGATGAAGTGAGCTCGCCCAGAAGATGCCTGTTCAGTGTTCACCTTTGATTTGAACAAAAGTATGATTCTTTTTAGGGTTCCGTAGTCAACTAGGAACCCTTATAGTTTCGCCATGTCTGTCTGTCCGTCCGTCCGTCCGTCCGTCCGTCCGTCCGTCCGCGGATAACCTCAGTAACCGTAAGCACTAGAAAGCTGAAATTTGGTACCAATACGTATATCAATCACGCCAACAAAGTGCAAAAATAAAAAATGGAAAAAAATGTTTTATTAGGGTACCCCCCCTACATGTAAAGTGGGGGCTGATATTTTTTTTCATTCCAACCCCAACGTGTCATATATTGTTGGATAGGTATTTAAAAATGAATAAGGGTTTACTACGACCGTTTTTTGATAATATTAATATTTTCGGAAATAATCACTCCTAAAGGAAAAAAAAGTGCGTCCCCCCCCCTCTAACTTTTGAACCATATTTATTTATTTATTTATTTATTTAACCTTTATTGCACAACATAAAGTACAAATGGCGAACTTAATGCCTTAAGGCATTCTCTACCAGTCAACCATTGGACCAAACAGAAACTTACAATTGGTGCGGAAAATAAAACAGAAATTTAAATAGATATAAGTCACTATCTAAATACTATATGCATCATCAATATACATGCATAAATAAGTACAATCATATACATACATAAACTAACTAAAATATATAATATACATATTATATATAGTACCCATTTAACCATTACTGTCTAACAACGTTGGTGTACCTGCGAGAAGTGTTTACGTAATTGACGTTTGAAGGAAAACTTGCTCTGTGCTTGTCGTATTGCGAGAGGGAGATCGTTCCAAAGACGAATTGCCTGCATAGCGAAGGAGTTGGACATGAACCCGGTGCGATAGAGGGGGATAGCGAGCTTAAGGCTCCGAGACTTACGAAGATCGCAATCGGGACGAGGAGTTATAAATTGAAATTTAGATCGAAGGTAATCTGGTGCAGCTGGATCAAACAGGATAGTATAGAGCATGCAAAGTATTCTAGACGACCTACGCTCGCGGATCGGGAGCCAGTTTAGTTTTCGGCGGAAGATGGAAATATGGTCGTACTTTCTGAGCCCGTAGATGAATCGGATGCAGTTATTAAGCAAACGATCCAATTTATTTAGTAATTCCTGCGTAATGTTTGAATAACATACGTCACCATAATCTATTACAGGCAATACTAACGCCTGAATAAGGAGCATTTTCGTGCTAACCGGCAAAAAGTGTTTAAGCCTGTAAAAAGACCGCAGCATATTCGTTACCCGGCGACAAACATCCGAGACTTGCGGAGCCCAAGACAGACCACTATCCATTAATAGACCCAAGTTTCTCACTTCCGGCGCGTAAGGAACCACACTGCCCGCGTAAAGGATCGGAGCCAACTGATCGACATTTACTAAAGAAAGCAAGCGAGGACTTCCGAATATGATGGCTTGACATTTGTCCGGATTAACATTGATGCCGAAATTACGAGACCAGGTAGAGATATTGGCCAAATCATTATTAATTTTCGTCACTGCTTGTTTTAAACGAGTTAAATCAGTTTGCGTATATATTTGTAGGTCGTCAGCGTATAAATGATGAGAGCAGAGGATCCTAGAAGTGATTAGATTTATGAAGACAGAAAAAAGGAGAGGAGACAGAATGCCGCCCTGAGGAACGCCAGAAGTCAGTTCACGCCAATCGGAGATAGCATCATCCGCCCTGACCGCCTGATGACGATCCTGAAGATAGGAAGAAAACCACTCGGTCACTGTTGATGAGATGTTTAGGTGTCTTAATGTAGCAAGTAACAAGTCATGATTAACTGCATTGAACGCATTGGAAAAGTCGATCAAGACTAGCACTGTTAACTGAGATGTCTCCATGCCTGATCTAACATCCTCAACAACTTTCAGCAATGCGGTAGTCGTGCTGTGACCAGAGCGAAAACCTGACTGATAAGGAGATAGGAGCTGGTTGTTGAAGATGTGAGCAGACAATTTCTTATGGACAATGGCTTCTAAAACTTTGGACAAGAAAGGTAGTATAGAGATAGGCCGAAAGTCTTTCATTTCACTAGGATTAGCCTTCTTAGGTAATGGAATTACGTACGCTTTCCGCCACAAAGAAGGAAAAGTGCCAGTAGACATCGATAGATTGACAATATAAGTGAGAGCAGGTAGAATACTTTCAGAAATATGAACAATCATTAGTCGGCTTATATCGTCAAGACCAGTAGCATTCGATCTAATAGATGAAATAACGTTACTTATCTCATCAGCAGTGACAGGGGTGAAAGTAAATTGAGTTGTGGAATTAAGAGGCAGGGCATTTATTTCTGAAACACTTCGATCTATTGTAAAGGGATCTAAATTGGAAGATTTAGCAAAATGCAAATTAATATCATTAATAGAGAAAGAAGAAAAAGAAGAGGAATTAGTCTGGTTTACAGGCTTTCCAATGCCTAGAGTTTTCAAAAATTTCCAGGTATTTGCTGTGGAGGAAGAAGCAATATTGTCGTGAACATATTTGCGCTTTGCTGATCTCACCATCTGATTGCACTTGTTCCTAGCCTTTTTGAAAGTCACCCAGTTCTCTTCACAACGTTCGCGTTTGAACTTACGGAACGCACGATCCCGCCTTGTCATTGCCATCCGTACAGCCTCTGTAATCCACGGAACAGGTGGACGCTTCAGCTTGACACTACGATGAGGTGCGTGCAAATCATACAAATTTAAAACTAGCTTGCTGAACGAAACAGTCGCATCGTTTACTGAGGAAGCAGTTAAAACGGTAGACCAGTCAAGAGCTCCCGCGTCACGTCTTAATGCATCGATATTTATTTTCGCAAAGCTACGGAGTTTTACTGTCTTAGGTTTCAGTTTGGGAGGCCTAACACGATAGCTGACGAAAATTAGATCGTGGTGTGAGAAACCGGGTGCCGGGCACTGACCAACCTGATCCACATGATCCACAGAAGCAGTAAGAATGAGATCTAGCCAAGTATCGGTTGTGTCAGTATTATGATGCGTAGATTGGAGTGGAAGAATTGTCATATCGGCAGACTCTGCGGCTACCCTCAACTTACGCGATCTAGAATTGCTTTTCAAAAGGTCGGTATTAAAGTCGCCCATAATTAAAATATGTTCATACTCAGTGCTGACTGTGTGAAGTAGTGTCTCGAAGTCTGAAAAATAGTCTAAAGTAGGAGGACAGTACACAACACCAAGGACGGCATTCGCTCCTTGCATGGTAACCTCAATCAACAAGTGTTCCAAAGAATTAGAGAATTGTGTAGGGGACGAGGAGAGAATTCTATAGGACAGTTCGCTACGCAAGTAGATGGCAACACCTCCCCCGCCTTTGCCCACTCGATCGTTTCGCAGTAACACGTAGCCGGGTAGACAGTACAGAGTAGAAGCTAAACTAGGCTTGAGCCAAGATTCAGATATTAAAATTACATGTACCTTTGAACCAGAGAAAGTTTCGAGTAGGTCTTGGTAATGACAAGGAATGCTTTGGGCATTAAGGTGACAGACATTCAAGTGTTTATGAGCATTTTGGAAAGTGCGTGTTACGAAGTCACCAAGGGTGTCAGGCGTGGATATTGAGCAATCAAGAGAGTGAAAAGAAGAAGACAAATCACAGGCTGAATGGTATGTTTCGTCATCTGACATAACAGTTTATAGAAATAGGTACACAAAAATATACTATATAGCTATAAATAAATATATATAAACATTAACTAATATAATAAAGCATGCAAATTACGCAATGAAGCACGCAAAACTTATTTCGGTTTGACCCGCCAGTTGACCGTTTACACAATGAATAATTCAAGTATGTAACAATAAAAACTAAGATACATGACACAGGAAATAAACGTAGACATATATAATCTAAGAGTAGGCATAGAAAGAACAAAAAAAATGATAAAAAAACAAGAAATTAAAATTAACAGAGATCGCACTATGCAGTAACAGAACGCAATGAATGACAGACAGCTACAGCTGTCAATGTCAGTTTTGATTTGCGATCTTAGTAGTTGGTGTTTGCGATTGCGCATTTATGTGACGTATTTACGGTAGATCATTGAATTAATTATTTAAAGGAACAAAAGAGTAGATCTGTGGGTAGATCTAACCTGAAGATCAAATTATCAGTGCGCTCTGCAAAAAGGAAACACATGCCCAACAAGATTAACAACAATATAACGCTACGGATACAAATCACTTTCGTCTCGCACTTCTCATAGCCTTAGGCGGCTCGGCGGCTGCCTGTGGCGCTGACAGAGTGTTTGTTGTAGGCGCCGGAGTAGTAATTACCGCCGGCGCAGGCGCAGAAGCTCCATCAGTCGCAGCAGCATCGGCCGTGGGGGTCGGCGCGGACGTGGTCCTAACTGACTCATACTTAGACGACAGGTCCTCGAGCTGCTCTGCTGTGGTTATACGTTCTCTCTTACCACCAGGCAGCTTAATATATATATTGCCGTCAAGACTCCACACATTGCGCATCCCAAAGTGGCTTCTTGCTGAGATGAACACTGCTCGCCGCCGCTTGGTCATGAACTCAGAAATGACAGTAGAGGAGCCCTTCAGTGATGTCTTTTTATGCCACACAGTATTCCTCATATGCTGTTACCATATGTTTAAAAAATATGAAAAAAATCACAAAAGTAGAACTTTATAAAGACTTTCTAGGAAAATTGTTTTGAACTTGATAGGTTCAGTAGTTTTTGAGAAAAATACGAAAAACTACGGAACCCTACACTGAGCGTGGCCCGACACGCTCTTGGCCGGTTTTTTATGTTTGAAATGAGGAGACAGTCCTTGCTCAGGCAACTATAATAAAATTGTATTATTTATCTAAAAAATGCAGTAGGAACGTATTTTTAGCGCTAAAAAACCAAAACGATAATCGATGAACATTTTTCACTCGCAATTGATTCGATTCTTTATTCGATACTCACCGTCACGTGTGGTCGCGATGCCATCTTAAGATCTTTATTATCTTGAACCGTCTTAAGTGCCGTAAAAGTACTAAGCACTTACGCCTTTTTTACAACTATAATCGATATGCGAATATGCCATTACAGAAAAACCAAGTTATGCTGATTACGAATTAAGCAATATTAAACCTTTTTTGCACGCAACAAGAACTATGCGGTAAGTGTTGTGTTTGTTGTAAGTGTAAAGCGTACGATACGACAATTTATACGTTAATTTCTTATTTACACTAACAGGAACTGTTTCTTGGAATTGGAGGAATGCTTATGATTTTTTATAAGTTATAATTTTTTCGATATATTCCAACTATGAGTATTTGCAAGTAGCACAGCAGGTCAGTTATTAAATAATATTAAACCTTTTTACAAAGTCATTATTAACATTTTTTATCAACAATATTAGGTACTAAGCACGTAGAAGTCGTAGAACTACAATATGAATATGTAGATTTCATCCGCATTATAACGGTTGTATTAAAAATTAATAGAAGTGCGTAGAATAAAAGCAAACAACTTTGTAAGCCCGCGAAGACCTAAAAAGGCTACTACAAATTAGTTGCAAACTATCGAATTTGTGTCACTTGTCATTTACATCAGATTACATTATAGCTGTAGAAAACTACCCATAAACTATTATTTATACTTACCGATAAGAATCAAATGTAAAACAACAGTTTACGCCAAAAACTTGCACAAACTTATTACCCTCATTAATCAAACAAGTTCGATCACTTTTTGCCACGAGGTGCGATAACCCTATCTATAGCTATAGGCATAGTATAGTTCTTTAGATCTTAATCTGCATACCTTATGGTCGAGCGGCGCGCAATATGTCTTGCGATAGAACTGCGAAAGAAGTATACTTATAACTTTATCGGGAGAAGGAGCATTGGGGCCTTTTTGTGCTTGTTTTTGTAACTAGACAATTTTCGGTTCTTCGGCGGAAGTAATCCCTAAAGGAAATATAATAGAATCTGATTAAATTATATTCCGGATATTTTGAAATCACAATCACAATCTTTATTGACATGCATTTAGCTATTTCTAAGAAGGTAAAAGAGGGCAAGGGAACGAGACAAAAGTATATTGCATCACATCCGATATGTTTAGCTAAAAACCGACGACATTTTCCAAAGGATGTTCTAAAAAAACGTATGTAGCAATCTATTTTTGAACTACAGCTTCATTAAATTTTTACAAACTTACCTTTTCACTCAACAAACTATTTATCACACAAACTACAAGTATATTCTCTAGTATCATATTTCGCCAGTAGTAAAACTAAATTTGCACATTAAATATTCATTGGCGCTGTCAAACTGATGTCAAAAATGGCTTGAGAAAGTGATGGCTCCGTTGAATGGGCTAATCAGTGCGATATTGGCAGTATATATGTGCTAATTCAGTCGTTTGAGGTTAATGATCTATGATTGAAGATATTTTATTGTATTTTAGTCAAATATATGTTTATTAGTGAATAATTTGGATTTAATTTGGATTTGGATTTGGAATTTGGATTTCTTTCAACCCCTTATTGCCAAGAGTGGCACTGAAACTTAGTAGTTCATGTGCTCTGCCTACCCCTTTATGGGATACAAGCGTGATTATATGTATGTATGTATGTATGTAGTGAATAATATACGACGTGATAACTTGACGTCTGCTTTTTTGATGAATAAAAGATTCAAGATAAGTTTTACTTCTAGATTTTTCTGCTTGAATTAGTTACGAATGTGGGTAAATAAATTATATGAATGCAAAATACAAACATCTCGGTTGTTGTTACTGACGTGTATTAATTATTTTTCTAAATTTTCTTATTAAGTAATGGTCCAAAACTACAAAATATATCAAAAAGAATATAGAATTAGGGACGTACTATCAGCAAATTATGAATGAATTCATTGATAAATTCACCATGCTCTTTTGCAGCTGATAGTACATACTTACATAGAAATTTACCTGTGTGCGTGAATGCACAAACGCTCATGATAACATCTCTTTCGTAGCTGTCTATCTCTATTGCACTTTCATATTGGCGCGACAGAGCCAGACTACCTTTCTGCGGCGTTTCGCGTCGCAGAAATGCCATTCGGCTATACGGGGCCTGATACTCATCATTCCCCAATACGCGTGTATTATACACCTACAGGGACCGACGGGGTCCCTTTTCGCCGTCCATTTCACCCTTTCCTGAGCTGGGTCACATAAAGCATAGTTGGCACTCTGTTAATGGTCCCACCGAAAGATATATAGCCTGATCACTGACTAGACAGACACCGCATGAGGCGTTTATGATGAATGGTTCAATGTAGGTACGAAAAGAGCGCTGGTGGCCTAGCGGTAAGAGCGTGCGACTTACGATCTGGAGGTAGCGGGTTCGAACCCCGGCTCGTACCAATGAGTTTTTCGGAACTTATGTGCGAAATGTCATTTAATATTTGCCAGTCGCTCTTCGGTGAAGGAAAACATCGTCAGGTCAGATGGCAGTCGCTTTCGTAAAACTAGTGACTAGCCAATTCTTGGGATTAGTTGTCAAAGCGGACCCCAGGCTCCCATGAGCCGTGGCAAATTCCGGGATAACGCAAGGAGGATGAGGATGAGGTTCAATGTAGGTACGAAATTTATCGTGCTGCGCGCCCTATCTTTCCTTCAAAAATTTACACGTTGGTTGGTTGTAACGTAAACGTGATGATAATGTGACCCTGTTATGAGGGATCATTAGGGAAATAGGGCTCTTCGAAGAATCTTTCACTTTTCATGACCCTGGGCGACTAATTCAAGATCCTTCCACCCTAGTACACTTGCACCAGCCTCCTTCTCCACTGACCGCCTCCACGTGGTACAAGGACGTGCCGACCTGTACTGCCAGGTGATTGCCAGCAGAAGAGACCCTGCTTGCATAGTTGGTTGTCTGCTGAAGATCACTTCATTACATCTCTCCTTCTCCTTCACCTTGTACTTTTTTTACAAAAGCTTTTTTTCTCGCGTGTTGTATTATATTCTGGTAGTCAGCTGCAAAGAAAAGTAGACCCCTTTTCTCTGCAGCTGACTGTACAATAAAGTTTTTTACTACTACTCTTTCGATTGAAAACCCTTCTATCCGACTGTTTGCAAAAAAGATGTGATGTTCTTTGGAAAGTGAGTTCCAAGCCATTGGATTCAACTGGAGTTAGGTCTGAATGTTCGTCGAAGGCTTGGCGCAAGCTTATGAAGGCCCTCTTGCATCAAGTACCCCATGAAGGCATTTCTACTACTGAAGGTTTTTTTTTGTCTAGTTGAAGTGGTCTGTGGCCTGCGCAGACGCATGATGTAGACCCCGGAACGAACGATTAAAGCGGTTATTATTGATTATTAATTGATTCTAACTACAATTCTTCGATTATTCGTTTTTACATTGCGCCATAGTTCGATGATCTTGTGCTGTATGTTTTTACCGGTGCTTAGGTACTGTTTTTCTGTCGTTTATGGCGAAAAAACTTATTTCTCAGAAAAAAAACTATATGCCCTTTTGCGGTTCCAAAGTATAATATTGCGAAAGTAGTCAGCTTTGAAAAACATTTTTGTGTTTTTCTTGTCTGTCTATAAACATGAATCCTTTACTTCTTTAGTCATATCTTAAACTAGATGAGATTAGCTTAGAACCGGGACAAGTGGCGTATTGGAAGAGAGGTCGATGCTCAGCACGCCGATAAAAAGCCAAGATGATAATGATGATGATCTTAAAAGTGTCTTAAATCTAAAATTGTGCAATAAATTATGACATTCAGAAGTTATGGTGGAACAAAGAAACTTACACATACATACTTACTTACTAACGTGGATGCTGAAAACAACACACTCTTTTTTTGGGCAGTCGTGTAATAATAAGTTTATATTAGGCCTGAGTTAGACGGCGTGCGAACTCGCATGCGATTTTAGTTACATTGCGGGCTGTTGAGGTTAGATTAATTTTGCACAGCCATCCAATACCGCAATGTAATAAAACTCGTATGCGAGTTCTCGTACCGTCTAAATGTGGCCTTAAAATGTGGCTCTCGCTGGTAAAATTACATATTTTCCCCAAAAACCTGATCCTGTATATAAATACATGGCCACACCTCACAATAAATCCACCTTTATTAAAACATTTCATTGTCATGAAATCTCATAAGGAAACAACTACATCGGAGGGCACGGGGGCAAGCCGGGTAAGGCGGGACCCGGGGTAATTACGGTGCGGTGATAAATAACGAGTGTGCACGTTTTTACCGCTCGCGTCATTATCTCGACCGACTCTATCAGCCGTCACTCGATTACGGGGATCGCGGGGAGTGGGTAACACCACCCGCCGGCTGGTAAAATTTCGGCTGTATTGGTTAACATATAATTTTGTTAGTAGGTGACCGTTGTATGTTAAATTACGAGTATGAACTTTAAATGTTCTTTTATTTATTAAAAATATTGAATAAATAGGTTAGAACTTATTTATTGTTGCAATTATATGTATTTACCTATAGTGCAAGTCTTGTGATATAATATATATTTTGTGAAATATCTAAAAGTGTAAGTTTTTTTTTAGATATTTCTTGCAATATGTGTTTGGACGACCGGTCTGGCCTAGCGCGTAGTGACCCTGCCTGCTACGCCACGATCCTGGGTTTGAATTCCGGTAAGGGCAATTATTTGTGTCATGAGCACAGATATTTGTTCCTGAGTCATGGATGTTATCTGTGTATATAAGTATTTGTATATTATATATATCGTTGTCTGAGTACCCACAACACAAGCCTTCTTGAGCTTACCGTGGGCCCACAGATGTCATATATACCATAGATCAAGCAAACGTATCTACTTAGCGTGTCAAATGAACTCAGTGAAATCCACTGAGTTGTCCGTCTTTACTCGCAGCTTGCAGCTTTCGGGCGTCAATTTTTGTAAGTTGAAGTCAACCAAAACATAAAAAATGCTTCGTTACGTGATATTCAATTGCAACAACACAAAAATTATGAACAATTAAGAGCCTGAGACATATTTAAAATTACAGGCAAGAATCAACTTCAGTACAAAATTTGACACGCTCGGCCCCTATACAAATATATGAATTTGTTTCTTCTATCTAAATTAAGTTCTGTGCGTGGGCCTCAGTCAATCTGTGAAAGAATGTCCTATAATATTTATATTTATATGTATGTTTTACTAGGTAAAAAAAATAAGTTTTTTGGTTGAGATAATACCAATGAACAGCAGAAGCATTTATTATGTTAGGACTCACTTAAAAGTTTATGGCAACAATCTTTTGTTTCTGACCTGTGCAAAAATGTATAAAGCAACTAACGACTCTACCGTCTTTAAACTAATGTCTATGCTACAGCTCTATAATGATCCAGTCGCCTCGTGACAGCGTAGCGCATGTATAATCGAAAGGGCCGTTGATGAGCGCGGGAGAGCTTTTTTGTGCGTACGCGCACGGCCTTATGATAAAAATATGTCGCCGTATCGCTGATGGGGATTAAGTGTATGTAGATAGTTAGTTACATTGTTTTAGCGAATTGACCACTGATCAACAATTGACGTTAGTAGTAGAAGTCATTTTATAACAAAATAAATGATATACTACAAAAAAAAGCAGGAGAAAATATTACAAGAAAATTAAAAACATTTTTAGTACTCTAAAACTTCCTAAAAGCCCTTGTAATTATTGCTATGAAAGTAATTATATCGTAATGTTATGCACATACATACATACAATTATTACAACTGTCATAAATTTCTACAATTGCAGAAATATAAATGAAGATGCTATTCAACATCTTTATTATATAAGACAGTTAATTTACAAAAGCATCCAAAAACGAATAAAAAATCGATATCGATAAACAAGTTTTTTGTCGATATTTATTTTAAGACAGTAGACAAATTAAACGTATTAATGGATTTCTTCTTTACAGGTAATAATGGAGATGGAATGAATCGGTGACATTAAACTGTAAGTCTTTTTTGCATTAACGCAAAATAAATTTGACGTGAATTGCATTTTAATTTGTGTGTTCACCTTTACATCTTTATTACGAAGTTCGGAAGTTTTTCTTGATTTTAAGAGTGGGGTGAGTGCAAATGAAAAGATATCAATCTTAAATAATGTGTTGCACTATTTTCATCAAATTGATGACAAAATAAATAACGACACTTCATTACAATTATAAAATTTGTAAACTTCTACTTAATTAGTAAATATAATTTTCTGCTTAGTTTAATCATGTCTTGTTTATTGTTTTTTTCAGTTATTGTTATATTTGGTAAATAATAAACGAAGTAGTAGAAAACACAATATTATTATAATACAACTACCACTATTCAAAAGAGCAGTATTTAAATGGTTTACATAACATTATATATAATTATTTATAGTTATAATTTAATATTTACCTAAAGATCATTGACTATCAATTTATCACACAGAAGCCATACACTGACAAACCAACTGTAGATAAATCAAGCCAAAATAAACTTTATATCAATAGCCCAAGATCTATAGAGGGTATCTCATTCAAGTAGTCAACAGTAATGACGACCTGCGCTCGCGCACACTTTAATGAGGATAATTGGGACGGCAATTTCCTATTAAACAATTAGTTTGACACGTTACGTCTTTGTCTTTAACTTAGATCTTGGAGCGTTTTTTTTGTACGTATAGAAATTGACTTTTTTGTTTTTATAAAGGAAAGTTCAATGAGACATTTATAGTTCAATTAATTATAAGTACGTTATCAGTATAGTGTTATATGTGGTAAACATATAAACAAAGCTTGAATTACCTACTAGCCTATGCAAAAAGTTTCGTGTTACTTAGTCATTGAAACATGGATAGTTGTAAAATAGAAGACATGGTATCGGTCTTTATTAAGTTACACATTGTAGGTAAAACTGTAGAAAGGTTAGCAAAATAAAAACCATCCTTGAAATAAATTGTCAATTTGTTTTAAAATATCAAATAGACAAGAGCATGTGTATCAATAAATCATCGTTTGTCGTTAAAAAACAACATTTCAAACATGTCACATTCGTTTCAAAACTCAATATTTCTGCCAACCCGCTTTCAAAAATACGACTTATAAATACCTTTCTCTTAATAACAAGTTACAAAATGTTTCATTATTAAACACACGTTTTATTGCGTTTTGTTTACGCTTAAAGTAAACAAAGTAAGGCGTGTTTTCAGCGTTTTCTTACTATGTTACTAAGAAGGTCGTAAGTGAGTAGTGTAAAATATGAGTTGCCCTTTTTCGTTACCATGGTAGTATTATTAGTTACTTTGTGTGAACCCTTTGGTTCTCGTAAGTCACGCTTTTGCTGTTTTACGCGGTTGTTTACTGAATTTAACTGCCATTTTGTTATAAACTGACCTAAATATGGGTAAGCTTTTTAAGGTAAGGGTTCGTGATTATGTTTATATTGTGTTTGTGTACCTGCAAGTCGATTTGCTTCCCACCTTGCGATTTGCAGCGAACAGGAGGTTTGCTACATTTGATTGCTTAATAATATCTTAGGAGGTTTAGGTAAATATGTCAATTCTTCCTGTAGCTATAAAATATAGACACATTTTGATGATTGAGATACACATTAAGCTTCATTTACTTTTGCATATTCGATGAAAAGTAAGCGACAGATCTATTCGAATCTTTTCATTTAAACATTTTACAGTATGTGGTTAAAAAATTTAAGTAACACTTTTTGTTTTTATCTACAACGGTGAGTGTTCATCTTGCCCCAGCCATCATTTTACCTCACTTCACCCTCCATAGTTTCAAGCGCATGGGTATGATAATATTATTAGTTTTTTTTTATATATTAAAACTAAATAATAATAACGATATTATCAAAGCATTAACAAGTTATTAAGTGGTCGCATCGATCATGCTTGTCGGCGGCTGTCAGAATGTTTGTTCGTTTATCCCGAGCAAAGTTTGCTTTAACCGTGTACTTATTCACAAATATTAACCAAGTTAAATACTTATATTATTTGTTTATTTAACATTATTGCACGATTGGAAAAAAGGGTAGGCAGACTTAAATCCTTAAATCAGTATCTACCAGTCACGCTAAACAGAAACATTTTAGTAGAAAGTCGATATCACGGTCGATCAAATCTTAAGTATATGACATAGTTATTTCCTAGTTATAATTTATTATACACTAGAAAGAGACAAAAAGTAGCCTATGTCACTCTTCATCCCTTCAACTATCTCTACCTAAAAAATCACGTCAATTCGTCGTTTTGCCGTGAAAGACGGACAAACGAACAGACACACACACTTTCCCATTTATAATATTAGCATGGCTGTTAGTATAAAATACACTTAAAAATAATTTTTGAAAAATGAAATAGGCACTGTGTTATTAAATAAAACTATCATTCAGAAAATCTGTACCTAATCCACAGTAAATGAAAGATATTTTGTAAATCAGTTGAACAGTCGCAAAGCATATTTATATTGTGTGGTTGTGTGGTTGGACGACCGGTCTGGCGCAGTCGGTAGTGACCCTGCCTGCTGCGCCGCGGTCCCGTGTTCGAATCCCGGTAAGGGCATTTATTTGTGTGATGAGCACAGATATTTGTTCCTGAGTCATGGATGTTTTCTATGTACATAAGTATTTATATATTATATATATCGTTGTCTGAGTCCACAACACAAGCCTTCTTGAGCTTACCGTGGGCCTCAAGTCAATATGTGTAAGAATGTCCTAGAATATTTATTTATTTACACCTTAACACAATAATAAAGCAAAAATGTGTGTATTCAAGTGTGCCGACTGAATGAAGATTGCAATATCAATCAATTTTACACTTCAATAACAAATACGCGTCTTGCTTTTCAAATAATAACAATAAACAATGTGAGAAACCGCGAAATAGTCTGAGGAATATTACTTTACATTTGAAATGATTTGATAACGGATCGGTGGGAACGTAGCATTTTAAACTTGAGTGCAGTCACATCTCGGACACTGGCGATCAATATATGAAAGAGGCGCGTTCCTAGCACACATTCTAAGCTCGTGCAGGCGAACGCGTACCACGCTTGTATGAGTGAGATATGACAGGTCGCTGTTCTGTTTTTGACAGGCGGTAACTGAGAGGTAACCGAGAGGGGGTGGGCGGCACTTTCAGCGGCGAGCCTGAGTGGCCATACTGTACGATAGTACTCTTTATTATACTGTGGTACAGTCACCGGCATAAAGAAGTGATGGTTTCTGTACCTTGTCGCTTTTAATCGTTTGACGATTTCGTATGACATTTCAAACAAGACGTTAATGGGACAAGGTATAGAAATCATCTCATATTTATGCCGGTGACTGTGCAGTCAGCATTAAAAGTGTAAAACGACAAAAAGTATCTACTGCATCACTTGCTAATTAAGATTTTATCTTGGCTTCAGAGGTCTACAACAGTTTAACTGTGCTACGCATAGAGGCGTACAGACAGTCAAGCAAATCGTGTCACTAAAATAGGGCGCGACATTCAAGTTTTATAATATGGGATGATAAACCTTCATCCCTACTCATTTCAAATTTGCCGCCTGTTTTTGATCCGTAGTATTACAAAAAGACTAGGCCAAATAACTTTACACTATTTACATGATGGTCAATATGGACATATAACAAAAAAAAACCGGCCAAGAGCGTGTCTGGCCACGCTCAGTGTAGGGTTCCGTAGTTTTCCGTATTTTTCTCAAAAACTACTAAACCTATCAAGTTCAAAATAATTTTCCTAGAAAGTCTTTATAAAGTTCTACTTTTGTGATTTTTTTCATATTTTTAAACATATGGTTCAAAAGTTAGAGGGGGGGGGACGCACTTTTTTTTCCTTTAGGAGCGATTATTTCCGAAAATATTAATATTATCAAAAAGCGATCTTAGTAAACCCTTATTCATTTTTAAATACCTATCCAACAATATATCACACGTTGGGGTTGAAATGAAAAAAAATATCAGCCCCCACTTTACATGTAAGGGGGGGGTACCCTAATAAAACTTTTTTTCCATTTTTTATTTTTGCACTTTGTTGGCGCAATTGATATACATATTGGTACCAAATTTCAGCTTTCTAGTGCTAACGGTTACTGAGATTATCCGCGGACAGATAGACATGGCGAAACTATAAGGGTTCCTAGTTGACTACGGAACCCTAAAAACCATAAGTAAATAGGCCACAGAGGCACTTTTACACGTCAACATTACAATAAATAATATGGATTCAACAAAATTAAAAAGGTACCTACTTTAAATTAAAAATTACACATGGTGAAAAAAAAATACAAACTAATACAAAAAATTAAAAATAAAAACAACTAAAATAACTTTATAGTTGTAAAAGACTCTAGATTTCATAACGAAAGGTAATAAATGTACTTAATCTATTTTTTTTTCTCTTAGAGATGTCTCCAAGAGTCAGAATAAAAATAAACAAACAAGGACCGAACAAAGTGGCTCAATGTAATCTTACTCAAAATTAAAGTCACAAGTAGATATATAAAATTAACGGAGAAGTAACAGAACTTAATAAAAATTAATTAAATTGCAATTCATTCCCACGCATTTGCCTGTAATAAGAAATCTTTCAATAATATTGAAATAAGTTTTGCATTTCCCTCAATATCCGCTCGGAACGCCATTAGTACGCCGGACGTTCTACGTTTTTTTTTATTCCCGTTCCCTCTTGCAATACTATGTGTAATGTTCTATTTGGCTGCGCGGACGCATGTGAGGCGAGTGGGGCGCCACTGTTCGGTGACCTGTTAAGACGCTACAGGAGCGAAAATGCTAAAATGGAACCCTTTAAATTTGGGAATTTTAGTTAAATATACTAGTGTTAGTAACTAGATTTATCGAAAAAAAAATCCATTCCGAACAACTCAGTTAAAAGGTATTGCGAAAAAATCTTTAAAATATGTAGAGGTTCCGCTCTTGACTGTTAGTTGTTACCTCCTTCAAAACTTATCGTAACGAAATTTAGGAATCTGAAGTTTTGTTATTTTGGCACTTAAGACTTAATGGAGTGACACTGACAACGAAAGATGCCAATTTGTAAGAAACAATGGTGTAAATAGTTGACCATTTTGTACCTCTTTGCGTTATCCCAGCATTCTATAGTACTCTTTATTATACTGTGCCTCAGCTCATGGTCCGCTTTGACAACTAATCATTTCCAACTAAACATTTGGTTTCGGCGTCGTAAAAATAAAATAGGTAGTAGAATGAAACACAAACACAAAGTTGTATTTTAACGCCGAGTGTGGTCACTATTTATAGTTGAATATTAAAGGACAAAACACGTGTTTCCGAGCTAGTGAGGGGAAAAATAGTTTTGACGTCTTGTAATTTTCATAGAAAAATTATAAGTATTATGCCAGTAATTAAACATGGGTTTTCCTATCGGTCACAAAAACATCTGGAATTGTCATTAACCTTTTTACGATTTCAATTACTTTCAATGATAAATTTTAATGTAGAAGGGAAATTGTGATGTGTTATCTTTAACTTGTCTTGCTGTAAGGTGTTTTTACAAGTCCAGGGCAGGTACCTAGCCAACGTCACAAACTATTTCGCTCATATCATTACCGTAGCTCTATCGCTCGTCTGTAGTAGTGTGACAGAGCTACCTATAGTTGGGCATTTTTGCGAGAAGAATCACAATTTTTTTTTCTAAGGTAGGTAAATTTTATGTTTTTCCTACTCTGAATCACCCTTTCGATCTAGGACAAAAAACAAGAGACAAAAAATGTTCCCAAAATTTTCTATTATTTTGCATACTTTCCACTTTGTTAACCGCTGTACGTGAAAGTGTTTGAAAAATGGTAACGAAATTGAAAAATTAAATTAGGGACTTTTTTTGACCTAGTAGGATAAAAAGGGCTCGTGATTCTGAGTAAAAAAAAAACATTAAAGTTACCTATTTTAGAAAAAAAAAACGTTTTTGAATCTTTTATCGCGAAAATGCCCAGTTGCGTTTCGATGGCCAATTCACCACGTAGCGTCAATGATTGTAACTTTGGCTAGGCCGGCAGAGTGTAATGAACAAAAGTAAACATGTTCACTTAATAGCAATGTAGATAACATGTTATAATAAAGATATGTCAAAAAGCGTCTGCAATATATTGTAGTGGTATCTTTAACCTTTATATTGTACGATTCTTAAATTAAAATAATGTAAGTGATACATTTTCAGATAGTATTTTACGATATGCTGAATGCTGGTGCAATTATATTTCTATTACTTTTGCCTTTTAATAACGAAGAAACGTATTTTTATTTAACTCCAAAACGACATAACAAAAACTTTAAAAAAAAACAGAATATCGCACGCTGCTTCGATCGTGAACGCCATTCGCACTGTTTATGCTTGAAATAATAACCTAACAACAAAATTAAAATTAAAAAAAAAAACCTTACATACTTAGTCGACCGATTTTCATGAAACATGACTAAGAACACACCTGACTAACTCAGTTTTCAATCAATAAAAAACTAAATCTAAATCGGTTCATCCGTTCCGGAGCTACGATGCCAGACAGACAAACACTTCAAACTTATAACACCCCGTCGTTTTTGCGTCGGGGGTTAAAAAGAGACATCGACTCTCCGAAATATATCTCGCGAATGACTAAATACATGTAAGTTTTAAGCGTAAAAGTAAAAAAAAAATATCGTAATATTATTTATACATCTCACAACAGTTTAAATTCTTTACTACGTATCGTATTTATCCTAGAAATCTGATAACATAAACACAAGTCGCATCCCAAAGTACAAAGTCATACTAGGCGCTCGGAAAAATTCAAAAAGTATAATAAATAGTCCGTCGGCTGGTTTGATCCGTTCGTGGAAGCTGCGCGCGCGCTACCTGAATAAGGGGCAGTGAGTTGTGCGCACAGATATGTTATTGAGTCATACGTGTTTTGTACGTGTTTAAATATCTGTAGTACCTAAAAATGATGAGCACGTATGAAGTTATTAAGTGTTCTCTGTATACCCCTGGAAACAGGCGGCTCAAGAACAGTTTCAACTCCAAATGTCCTTTTTAATCACAAAAGAGGCCTTGCTTGATGTGCAAGGAAGTTTTTTTGGTCTCATTTCAGATAATGTATGAAGTTAGACCCTTTAGACATGGAATACCTTACCATATAATGTCGCTTGCCATAAAGCTCCTATAACTAGTAGTCATTATGTTAGCATATCAGTTATTATACAGAGTGGGGCCTGTAACAAAGGCGAAGAATTGAACTCTAGGCTATTCTCCTTATACTGATCAACATTTGTTCGGCGACTTTTAAAAATAACTTTTATTTTGATTTTTATCACCCTTGAAAGTTTTTTCTAAGAGGTAATGTATTGCGAATTCTGTTAAGTCTAAAGTGTGACAGACAACGTCAATGACAACAATAATGGCGTACATTGAAGCTAATATTTATTTTGTATGAAAAATTAAAAATTTAAAGACTTCATAATTTTTAAAAGTCACTGAACAAATGTTGATCAGTATAAGGAGAATAGCCTACAGTTCAATTCTTCGCCTTTGTTACAGGCCCCACTCTGTATGAACTAGATGATACTACTTTATACATGTATTTCGTGTCTGTGTCTCATCTATCTATACGTACTAATACTATCGTTTTTTTTTAATTTTTCTCTTAATTTCTTTCAAGTCTTAGGCTAGGCTATTTATAATACGAATATAAAAAAAATACAGAACCACTTACAAAACGGTTAAAAAACATATAAATATATTATAAAAAACCTAACCTAGGGTGCCGCCAGCAGCGGGGCAGGGCCCAAGCTGCCGGTGTTTAGGGCTGTAGAGAGAGGAACCGTCGGACTATCCGCGCCGTGTCCAAGATCACCGCCTTCTGCATTTGACCCTTGATCCAGCCACCTAGCGAGTCTCTTGAGATGTTGGTCGAGATTCTTCGCTATTTTTAAATTATTAACCTTTAGATATTTTTAGCGACTTCCCCTTAACTCATCTATTCTGTAAAATAATATCGATGAATCATTTATAACAGGATTACAATCTTATTGTACAACAAACAAATTACAAAAGCGACAACAATACAATATGACATGTGTACTTTTGTGAGAAATGTAAAGATTTAAACGTAACTAACTATAGAATGTTCCAGTCAAGAGGTTATATGGTAATGTATCTCATACATAAAAATGAACTATTTGGTTTCTTCGACTTTAAATTTTAATTTTACAGTTAGACTTATGGGTACCTAATTTTCCTTTGAGATCAGGCCCTCTGCAGGGCTAAGATTGGTGTAAGATTGATTGAAGCTAAGATTATGTAATCGCGACATAGACTACCCGTCCTTATCTCATTAATACAATTAGGAGAAGACGTGTGATCTATTATATGTTTCGGACAGATACTGTCACGCTAAGCATGTGCTAGCCCTGCTGAGATGAGTCGGTAGCATATTTTTTTTGTCACCAATCACTGTTAGAGAATATGCAAAAATTTTAAGGGTTTTCTACTTCACATTCTAGTGATTTTGATCAACTAATTGTAACTAATGAAGTGACTCTTATATTAGAAGGATACGATTAAATAAACATGAATGTGTAATGTGTATGGTTATGATATAAACCGTACATTGTGACGTCCCTGTGTTGAAACCTAGTAAAATTATATACTTACTTAAAACATTTTACACTATAATTTCATATTGACGTCAACTGCAACTAATTGACTAATAACTATACAAGAGTATTATTAGGGCCACTTGCACCAACGAAAATGGAGGGTTAACCCGGGGGTTAACCCACCATTTTATATGGAATTTGACAGATGACAGCCCAGTAACCCTGAGTTAAGCGATTGGTGCAAGTGGGCCTTATTGGATTACCACATTACCGCATGAGACAAAATAATTATCCAAGGATGGACAAACCCCTCCTCTTTTAACTACCACGATCAGAAAAGGGTGGTATTAATCGAAACCAATACCACAATGTACAATTCAATTACTCCAAATTACCTCTCAATTGAAACAAATTACATTAAACGTAATTGAATATCAACTAGTAAAAAAGAAAACATAAAAGTCATATCTCTCTAAGAAGTTGTAGTGAGTTGAAGCCTTCTGGCCCGAGAGGGGTACCTTGCGGTAAACCGTTCATGCTTAGTTTGCGCTCGGTAAAAAAACGTCCAAGTCCTATAAGAGTTCTAACCACAGCTAGCACGCGAGGAAGTGTGAATTGTGTTACGCGGTTTGCTGGAACAAAGGGCTTTTAATATTTAACCGACTTGGGATGGACTATTACTTTTGATAGATGCTGGTAGGTGGAATAAAGTTTGAACGTTTCTATAATAATTTTATCAAAGAAATTTCTAGCTTTGGACCAGTTCTAATAAATCCATATCAACTGATAGAACACATTCTGCAACTATTTTGATGGACTATCACAGATAAACACGACATTTGTACAGCGTGTCAGCATATAGTGACACAAAAACTATAGTGTAGTAAATAACTAATACGATATTATATGTAGATTTCCTTAGTCCCTATGGTAAAATAATAGTTCTAGATGTAATTAAGAAGGACCGTGCGTAAAGAAAGCAAAGTTTTAAAGGCAACGATGATCGTTAAATTATCGTAATATGCGATCGATCAATCTCAAAATCAGGCTTGTACTCATTATGCCGTAAAACTTCGAAAAAATCGTGTAAAGCTTACAGGTGAATAATTATCACTGCGTAATCATGTACCATTTCCATTATTAAAGCATGTTTCAAAACCGAACGAGAACTTACAGCAGGTGGTGAGTGAAAAAGTGCTTTAATCTTGTCACAAGTATGCAAAATACAGGTGCAGAAATCTTTGTTTAATTTTGGATTGGACCATCATCATTACGTAGCTGAATCTTTGATAGAGAACTTAAATCATGTATGAATTTGACGTGACGCTTCAATATAAAGCATCTGTCACCTGAAACGTTTATTTTTTATTTGGCTTTTCCGTTTGTTTTTTTTTCTTGGCTATGCCTACAATACAATAATTAGTATAAAAGTCTGCTTTCTGCTTCTTTCGTTTAACGTTCCCACATATTTTATCTTTAAAATTTTCAACGTGTCGTAACAGCCCGCATAAATCTCTGTCACAATTTATGTATCTTTCAATAATGTGCCTAGTTTAAACACAGACTAACTGCCCCACAATAAACATTGTATCGGTACGATTAGAAATCATTCGGTCTGTTCTACAACGCGGCATTATCCACATTCTAATTGCTACATTATCGAGTACGCGACTCGATTTATGTAGGTGTCGATTATCGATTCGAATTCGCAATCGGTTCGCATTCTTGCTTGTGCTGAATATGAACGTCACGGATTTGGTTTTTGGGCGAAGACAATCTTCGAACACATGTGAAGTTTTGTTACATTATTAAGTGGGGACAATTTTTTTGAGAAATTTTTGCTTCATTTACATAAGAGAAATATAATACAATTTCTTCAATACCTAATTATTTCTTTATCTATTAGAATTATCCATATTTGGGACTTCATCCAAACAAATATTGAATTTTTAAATAGCTTGCGTCAACTACAAACTTTTAGGAGTTAGTTACTTTTACAGTTAATATTCCTTTTTTTTCACCTGGCACTGACACTAACACAAACGTCATTGTTCTTCAAAATAAACAATTAACTTTGACTAAAACGTTGCATTTCTCCGCCGTCCCTTCAAATTCTTTACTCAAAACTTTTCCGCTGCATCTTTAACTCAAAACATCAAGTTCACCTCTGTTTCATGAATACTTGTGACGTTTTTTCTTAAAATTCGGTTTAGTGTCGCATACATTAGCTCCTGTTGTCTCGGTCACTAAACATGTTTAGAAATGCCACTGATTCGTTATGGGTAAAGGATTGTATGTCAAACATGGTTAGCTACCGGTTGCTTTGGTTTTGAAGATCTTTATTCTACTGATACTTCGTTGGGACTTGTCACTTGGGACTACGGCATAGTAAATTGATAACGGGACGGATGATATTTACCTACTTCAAATTGTTCGCATGAACTTTGTAAACGCTGATTGATGAAGAAAGTTCTATACGTTTATAAGTAAGGTTTTGTTCTCCATACCCTTTATTGTTTTATAATTACAGTTTAATACAATAACTATTATATATTAACTACATATGTACAATTATACTTTTGTTCATTGGTTTTGTGACATTAGTTGTTTATAAAATATATCTATGGGATATAATATTGAACTTTATTACGCAGCAATCATAACTTATTAACCAGACGATCACATCACAGCCTTTGAAATCAAAATTGATTCACCCGAAAAATATTTTTTACCGATGTGCTTACTCCATTGCCGTACCGAATTTTTGAGATTGCCAACATTTGTTGACTTTCATTATATTTCTAAAGGCAACTCAATAATAAATCAATTGAATACTGTATGCGTTTATTTATAAAACCAATAACAATAAATAATCTAAATACGTCGGCGCCATACCATGAATCAATACAACGTGAACTTGAATTTGGCTCTCATCCATAATGAGAGGAGCAGAAAAACTTTTGATGTATGAGAGAAAACAAAATATATTGTATGTGAGAAAACATAAAGATATATGTAAAGAACAGAGTGTTGAGTGTTGACTGGTGTTAGTAGAAAAACAGATTTTTAAATTTGTTTTGTATAAAATTGAGAGATACAGACAAAGACATTGATTTTCAAGATATTGACTGGCTATCAAAGTGGTGAATATCAAAAAATTTGCTGTAAGAATTAGTTTTTGTTAAAAATCATATATGGTTTGCAATTTTTTTTTAGAAATTCGCGATGCTCAAAACACTATTAATTTATGTTTGATTTTATTGCTTTAGACCAAAGAGCATCGAGTTTCGAGTGTTATAGAGAGTTACTGTCAAAGTAGATTGTGCGTGCATAGATTGCCATCTCTCAACACAGGCTTAAAACTTTTGAACGTCAGATTAGACAATTTGGGCCATATTCTTAGCTTGATATGTGTTAAAATGTCAAATATGAATATTAGCGCCATCCAGCCGAGCGTCCCCCAAGGTGTAACGCCATCTACGCCACCGTACCTTTTTCTCTATGGATTTGAGGTACGTTTTTAGGGTTCCGTAGTCAACTAGGAACCCTTATAGTTTCGCCATGTCTGTCTGTCCGTCCGTCCGTCCGTCCGTCCGTCCGTCCGCGGATAATCTCAGTAACCGTTAGCACTAGAAAGCAGAAATTTGGTACCAATATGTATATCAATCACGCCAACAAAGTGCAAAAATAAAAAATGGAAAAAAATGTTTTATTAGGGTACCCCCCTACATGTAAAGTGGGGGCTGACATTTTTTTTCATTCCAACCCCAACGTGTGATATATTATTGGATAGGTATTGAAAAATGAATAAGGGTTTACTAATATTGTTTTTTGATAATATTTATATTTTCGGAAATAATCGCTCCTAAAGGAAAAAAAAGTGCGTCCCCCCCCCTCTAACTTTTAAACCATTTGTTTAAAAAATATGAAAAAAATCACAAAAGTAGAACTTTATAAAGACTTTCTAGGAAAATTGTTTTGAACTTGATAGGTTCAGTAGTTTTTGAGAAAAATACGGAAAACTACGGAACCCTACACTGAGCGTGGCCCGACACGCTCTTGGCCGGTTTTTTTAGACTTTATCCGTCTATACGGAGTTACATATGTCTTTGCTTTAGACAAATGGACACTTAAATAAGTTGAAATATTACCATCTTATTTGTCACGAAGTTGAAACTTGAAATCCTCTTAATTCACACCAATTAACAGAAACACGATAAATAAAACTCATTCCGACCTCCGCATAAAAGTAAACTTCTCCTAAATTAAAGTTTCACCTCCAAATTTTACGGTCGACTTTATATTCCGAAGCTGCTGGTTTTATATTCTACTTCCTTCAGCCGTGTCTGGAATACTGTACTCCAAATATGGACTACTTTTCTAAAACACCCAAAATTCTTATATCTGTTCAAGTATAAGCCTTAATCCTTTCTTAAAAGAGGTGTTACTTTATGTTTTGTCTGCAGAGTTAAGTTGGCGATAGTTCAGGCGTCAAGTCATTAAGTAGTCAGCGCCTAAAACTAATAAAAAAGTGGAAAACATAAATAAAGGTTCGCCGTGAATGAAAATAGCGATGCGTCGGCAATACTGAATAGGTCGGCTAATAGTCTATTCGTTATTTCTTGTTATATCCTGTCAATGTCACTTTATTTCTATTTATTTTATCTAATAACTATAAATAAGAGTAGAGTTTATTTTTATTGCCCACCGTGTAATAGGCAGTCTAGACATTATGTTAAAGAAACTTGCTTTTAATACTTAAAAGACGGGCTTTAGAAATAAACACGACAATAAAGTTATAATTAAAATATTAAATGCGGTTTTTAATACTACACAATTACACATGCCGTACCTATAACTTCAGAATTTTATAATACACGTTCTCCGATAGTAATAGAGGTAATATTATGTACTTTAACTTAGAATACTTATATTTTATCATTTTTATATTAAGTTAAGTCAGCAATTATTAGGTTACGACTTCGTAATTTACATAGATAATATTATTCATAATGATTCTAGTGGGAATATATAAAATACTTAATTTATTTCGTTTATCAACTGCTGTACTTGCATTTTGCATAATCAATTCTCGTTCAAAATTGGATTACAATGTTACCAACTTAATTACTTAAATAAGGCCTGATTTAGACGGCGTACGAACTCGCATGCGATTTTAGTTACATTGCGAGCTGTTGGTTACATACAAATTTGCACAGCTATCAAATACCGCAATATAATAAAACTCGTATGCGAGTTCTCGTACCGTCTAAATGGGCCCTAAGTCAGTTCGACCACAAAATACATGTGTGATTAGGTTATTCCACAGCACAAGTTTCGTCAACAGTTGCAACAAACTTTTGTTTTCGCTCACATTTGTCTTCGTTCAGCATGTTCAAGTCAATATACTGTCACATTTTACTTGAGCACACGTAGAAGGGTTGGTCTATTGTGATATATGGTGCAGTGCGATGCACAGAGAATGTTAAGTGGAGTTGAAAAGCTTAGCCGCGAGCTTCCGTCTGCGGGGCTAACGGCTAAATTATACTAATACCGCTTACTTACCTTAATAGTAAAAAGTCGTGTAATGTTGTTCTTATCTTGTAAAAGAACTTCGCAGTAGTTATAAGAGACAAGTATATAATATACTAGCTTTTGCCCGCGGCTTCGCTCGCGTTAGAAATAGACAAAAAGTAGCCTATGTCACTCTCCATCCCTTCAACTATCTCCACTTAAAAAATCACGTCAATTCGTCGCTCCGTTTTGCCGTGAAAGACGGACAAACAAACAGACACACACACTTTCCCATTTGTAATATTAGTATGGATTACGATACAGTAGCTAAGATACGATGAAGTTAACGTCAATTATGTTGTAGAATTATTATATATCGATTAAATTTAAACGTTTTCACACTTTTTAGAGTTTCAAGGTGTACAAAGATTTACCCCAGATTACTATGCCGTATCACATCTCTGAGTGAACATTAGCGAAATACATCAATTTAATCCAGACTCGCTACTCTTCGAGTAAAGTTTTGCTATTCCATCAATACGTTATTAAATTGATACAAAGTTTGTTTAGTCACAATGTACGAGGACCTTTACATATACTAATATTATAAATGGGAAAGTGTGTGTGTATGTTTGTTTGTCCGTCTTTTACGGCAAAACGGAGCGAATAATTAACGTGATTTTTTAAGTGGAGATAGTTGAAGGGATGGAGAGGGACAGGGACATAGGCTACTTTTTGTCTCTTTCTAACGCGAGCGAAGCCGCGGGTAAAAGCTAGTTTATTATACAAGTTGAGCCAATCGAAATTGGTTTTCTGGCTTTGCCTTCGCCTTCTAGATTTAATGTGTCCAATATAATCGCCCCTTTTCGATCCTATCGATTCTCCTTTCTGCCAAACTAACATATTTTAAGCCTGTTTTTTAGTCATACCCAAGGTTAATTTGCAAACAGTCTACAAACTAGCCTAATCATTTAATAAGCCAATTCACGTTCACCACACGCTCCCGCGCAGGGCCGCGACTAATGACAGCTAACGCCATTGTCTACCAAGACTTATTGCTAATGTCGCAGCAATGGCTCCGTGTGGAGGAGGCTTAATGGCGAATTTAGCGGATTTGGTGCGCGAGCGCAACGCGCATAATTAAGACGGTAGATGGCGCGAAATCGTGGTTTCATAGAAACTTAGACCTCGTTTTCCTCCCTGTATGTTGGAACATCAATATGTTATTGGAATATTTTGATACAATTAGATGCATATTGACTAATGCGTATGACTACATGCATACAAGAGCAACTGCAACTGTTTTTAGAAAGGAGCATAGATATGATCAAAATACATCAAAATTGTGTAATAATTGTTTACATAGTACATACTTAGGTTAGTGAAGTAAGAAATGTCTCAGTTTACATGTAATATTTTGCCTGGTACAGGCTTCCCGGCTGGAGGACAGAAACAATATTAATTTCTCATAATTTAAATAATAAATAAATAAATAAATATTACAGGACATTATTGATAGATTGACAGAGTCCCACGGTAAGCTCAAGAAGGTGTGTTGTGTTGCAGGTACTCAGACAACGATGTATACACGGTGCTCGTGAGCATTGCGAGAGACTTTAAGAACATATTCCTGATCCCATTTTAAGAATAAAATGTCATATACACTTTTCTACATTTCGCCTAGTTTCAGAGTTATGACCAATTGAAAAAAAAAATATTTTCTTATTGCTACTTAGTACAAAAGGCTTTTTAACGATGTTGATGCCATTATGGAGAATTAGTCTCACTATCCTCATTGAATTCATTGATAGATGTCCAAAAGTACGAAATAAAAGTTTTAAAAAATGTGGTTTTCAGAAAAAAAAACGTCAAATTTCATTTGAAGTGCTAGTTTTATGAACAACATTTACTTTTTATGTAAAAAACATTCGAAAACAGTAAAAAAAACATTAAAAAAATTTTTTTTTTGCCAATATTTCCTCATGTGAATTAAAAAAAATATTTCCTTTAGCCTCAGAAATGCGTGGTTAAAATCTCTCGCAATGCTCACGAGCACCGTGTATAATATACAGATATAAAAACATCCATGACTCAGGAACAAATCTGTGCTCATCACACAAATAATGCCCTTACCGGGATTCGAACCCGGGACCGCGGCGTAGCAGGCAGGGTCACTAGGTCACTACGCGCTAGGCCAGACCGGTAGTCACAATATCAGGTCGTCATTTCAATATCAGAGAGGAAAATGAGGACTAGGATTGTATGAACAAGTTGTCGTCTCCTTTTCTCTTAACATTGATTTGTTATTGAATTTAAAATAGTCTATGCTTTGTGTTTAAAGAAAAAAGGGGGTAAGTGTAGTGGGGTTATAGGGACTTGTGATGTTTTCATGTAAAATGGTGACCGAATTCTTGGCAAATCGACGGTTGCAAGTTGTACTTTATGTTGTGTTAGTATAAATGTAATAACATAACATACCATTCGTCGATAGCTTCGAAAAAAACGAATGCAATAAATTTAGAATAGAATAGAATATTTTTTATTCGAAAGCACACAGATAATAATAGTTATTTGTTATACAAGGGGGCAAAGTTGTATTTTAACGCCGAGTGTGGAATTGAAAAACGAGCAAGCGAAAGGATTCCATAGTTGAACTACGAGCGAAGCGAGTGGTTCGAGAATAGAATCCTGAACTTGCGAGTTTTTTAACACACGAGAAGTAAAATACATTTGCACCCGATAGTAACACAAAACTTTTCCCCTCACTATAGAGAGGAAACTACAACGCGTTTATCACTGCTTCCAGTAGTTCCACCGGTGGTAAATCATCTTTATTACTAGATTCACCTACTTTTATCAATTTTAAAGCAGTTAATTTGACTTTATTCAAGGTCAAATTACTTTACCCACTAGTGGATAAAATGTGTTTTTACCCGCTGGTATTAAAGGACAAAACACGTGTTTCCGAGCTAGTGAGGGGAAAACAATTTTACACTGACATAGAATAGTAATAAAGAGCCACGAAATGGCCTCACCTCAGCATATTGCTGGCGACTTCCAGCGCAGCTGGTCTTCCGGTGAGACCATTAGGTGAGAAAATTCACGGCATTTCAAAGATGTTTTTTGAAAAAGATGGGCCTAGAATGACTTGTACAAAAGCTATGATATTTTCTGTCAAACGTGAATAGTATGCATTTTATAATCCTGCGACGAGACATAAAAGTAGGTATATGTTTACATTGACAAGTCATGTGTTTACATGAGCTACACATATACAAGTAGCACATGGAGTATTTTAGAGTGGTCTGACTATCACCTCAGCCCACCTTCAGATCTCATGTTAAAGTCCACTTATTTACAAGAAAATCTGAGTTAATTGTTTTATTATTTGCTGTCAACAGTTAATTGGCGTCACCAAGTAAAGACTAGCAATAATTATAAGGTAATTGCAATAAAATACTTCAGTCCCAGAAATAATGATGTAACTCGAACAAATTTAATAAGTAATACGACTCAAAAAGAGAACCTTCGAGCTTCGTGAGCGTTCAAAAAAGTCTTGCTATGTTTTAAGAAAGTTTAAATTTGCAAAGCAGACTTGTATAAAAAAAGTCATAAAGAGTAATGACATATTCGCTCCAATTTTCACGATTGTTATACATTAAATTGCAGCAGGAACTTTATTCGCAATTCCGTAAAACTTACTGTAAAGAGTGAGCAATTATATTCATTAAAATTCTGTGATAATTGTTGGGAATAAATGAGGGGAAGTAATATAAAAGTTTGAACTATGACGCAAAATACGCAGGTGACAGTTATTTATTTCACCGAAAAGAGTCATTTGCAAGAAAAAGGAACAGTTGGGGCACGTGTAAAATGGGATAATTTACTGAAGTACCTAAAACATTTTGCTGTAGAAAATTTCACCTGCAATAATAGGTCACCTGTGGCCTTTTTTACCGCAGGCGCGCAGTGACAATTGTCGCCCGGCGACAGTAACGGCTCGGCCACGACATTGGTCTAAGCGCGACAGCGGTGAACGGCGGCCATACATTGGAGCGAGACACAGCGATGGGACTTTTCATTCGCACGTATGGCTGCCGCTCACCGCTGTCGCGCTTGTCCAATGTCGTGGCCGGGCCGTAACACTTCCCCGTCTATGGCCTGTTCAACAAGGAAATGCTGATCGTGCTTCCTCACTTTTTTGTATTAGACGGTGACATTTAAAAGTTTTAAAAATACCTATATTCAATTTAAAATATTTAGGTAACTGGTGACCGTAGAGCTGGCGACTTCCTCGCACAACATATCAGCATTGCGATACAGCAAGGAAATGTCGCTAGTATCCTTGGTACAATGCCTCAAGGGCCTATTTTAAACATTAGCTAGCTTTTAATAAGTTTAGTCTTAGTTTCTTATATAATTATGTAAATATGTTCATGTAAATAAAGAAAATAATAACACACAAAACATAACATGTAAATATGTTCATGTAAATTTGGTTTTAAGGCGCTGTATGTAGGTTTTTACAATAAATGATTTTATTATTATTCCCAGTATTTATTTTATATCTTAGGCTAGGCTGTTTATAATATGGATATAAAAGTAAAATACAAAAACACATACAAAACAATATAAAAAAACATATAAACACATTATAAAAAACCTAACCTAGGGTGCCGCCAGCAGCGGGGCAGGGCCCAAGCTGCCGGTGGTTAGGGCTGCAGAGAGAGGAACCGTCGGACTATCCGCGCCGTGTCCAAGATCACCGCCTTCTGCATCTGGCCCTTGATCCAGCCACCTAGCGAGAGTCTCTTAAGATGTTGGTCGAGACTCTTCGCTATGAGACCGTTCGCTGAAACGACTATCGGAACAATGATCGTTGAATCAACATCCCACATGGCGGTTATCTCGTGAGCCAAGTCTAGGTACTTACTGGACTTGTCCTTCTCGGCTTTCACGAGATTCTCATCATGGGGGATGGTGATGTCAACGAGCACTGCCCGGCGTTGCAGTCGATCTATTATCACAATGTCAGGCTTATTGGCTACAATAGTCCTGTCAGTGATAATAGATCGATCCCAATAGAGCGTGGCACGACCATTTTCAAGAACTGGCGCAGGTAAGTACTTGTAGTACGGTACTTCGCGGTCCACAAGGCCGTATTGAAGAGCAAGTTGCTGGTGAATAATCCTGGCTACGAGATTATGTCTGTGCAAGTACTCGCCGTTAGCAAGATGAGAACAACCGGAAATGATATGCCTGAGTGACTCTCCGGGACGGCGGCATGCCCGACAAATGTCGACCGTACCGTCCTTCAGGATATATTTCCGGTAGTTGTTCGTCATCATAACTTCGTCCGCAATTGCACAGGCAAAACCCTCGGTTTCTCCGAAGAGGTCCCCGAATCGTAACCAGTTCACCGATGCGAGTAGGTCTACATCGGGTCCCGTGAGGGCCTTGTAGAACCGCCCGTGTAGCTGCTTGCTCTCCCATACCGCCCTGCGGTCCGCAGTACTTAGTACCACAGGTTTGCGCCAGTTCTCTTTCGCCAAGGAGAGCGGCGTGAGGTTTCCGTCAACTGCCACCACATCACGATGCATCCCACACTCGTTGTTAAGGAAGTAATTCCTGAGATTGTACACCTCACGGTTGTGGAGATCTTTGGCGTTTAGGAAGCCTCGACCTCCGCACTTCCGTGGGATGTACAATCTCATAACAGACGAACGCGGGTGTAACATACGATGTGTGGTAAGCAGTGAACGGACCCTCCGATCCAGGGCGTCCAGCTCAGTCTGGGTCCACCGTAGTATGCCAAAGGAGTATGTGAGTAGAGGCATTACCCAGGCGTTAAAGGCGCGCACTTTGTTGCCTCCTGACAAAAGACTGTTAAGGACTTTTGTGAGCCGACTGAAAAAGCGCTCCTTCACCGACCGTCTAATGCCAACATCCTCAATACCCAACGACTGTGACATACCAAGGTACTTATAGGTTTCTGATTCAGAGATAGATCTGAACGACATCGTCTCAGAAAGTTATTATTATTTCTCTTTATTCATTTTAATTCTTAGGCTAGGTTTTATAATATGATTATAAAAGTAAAATACAAAACCACATACAAAACAATACAAAATATATAAACACATTATAAAAAACCTAACCTAGGGTGCCGCCAGCAGCGGGTCAGGGCCCAAGCTGCCGGTGGTTAGGGCTGCAGAGAGAGGAACCGTCGGACTATCCGCGCTGTGTCCAAGATCACCGCCTTCTGCATCTGGCCCTTGATCCAGCCACCTAGCGAGAGTCTCTTAAGATGTTGGTCGAAACTCTTCGCTATGAGACCGTTCGCTGAAACGACTATCGGAACAATGATCGTTGATTCAACATCCCACATGGCGGTTATCTCGTGAGCCAAGTCTAGGTACTTACTGGACTTGTCCTTCTCGGCTTTCACGAGATTCTCATCATGGGGGATGGTGATGTCAACGAGCACTGCCCGGCGTTGCAGTCGATCTATTATCACAATGTCAGGCTTATTGGCTACAATAGTCCTGTCAGTGATAATAGATCGATCCCAATAGAGCGTGGCACGACCATTTTCGAGAACTGGCGCAGGTAAGTACTTGTAGTACGGTACTTCGCGGTCCACAAGGCCGTATTGAAGAGCAAGTTGCTGGTGAATGATCCTGGCTACGAGATTATGTCTGTGCAAGTACTCGCCGTTAGCTAGATGAGAACAACCGGAAATGATATGCCTGAGTGACTCTCCGGGACGGCGGCATGCCCGACAAATGTCGACCGTACCGTCCTTCAGGATATATTTCCGGTAGTTGTTCGTCATCATAACTTCGTCAGCAATTGCACAGGCAAAACCCTCGGTTTCTCCGAAGAGGTCCCCGAATCGTAACCAGTTCACCGATGCGAGCAGATCTACATCGGGTCCCGTGAGGGCCTTGTAGAACCGCCCGTGTAGCTGCTTGCTCTCCCATACCGCCTTGCGGTCCGCAGTACTTAGTACCACAGGTTTGCGCCAGTTCTGTTTCGCCAAGGAGAGCGGCGTGAGGTTTCCGTCCTTATTATTATTATTATACTCTTTATTTATTTTCTTTCTTAGGCTAGGCTGTTTATAATATGAATATAAAAGTAAAATACAAAAACACATACAAAACAATATAAAACACATATAAACACATTATAAAAAACCTAACCTAGGGTGCCGCCAGCAGCGGGGCAGGGCCCAAGCTGCCGGTGGTTAGGGCTGCAGAGAGAGGAACCGTCGAACTATCCGTGCTGTGTCCAAGATCACCGCCTTCTGCATCTGGCCCTTGATCCAGCCACCTAGCGAGAGTCTCTTAAGATGTTGGTCGAGACTCTTCGCTATGAGACCGTTCGCTGAAACGACTATCGGAACAATGATCGTTGATTCAACATCCCACATGGCGGTTATCTCGTGAGCCAAGTCTAGGTACTTACTGGACTTGTCCTTCTCGGCTTTCACGAGATTCTCATCATGGGGGATGGTGATGTCAACGAGCACTGCCCGGCGTTGCAGTCGATCTATTATCACAATGTCAGGTTTATTGGCTACAATAGTCCTGTCAGTGATAATAGATCGATCCCAATAGAGCGTGGCACGACCATTTTCGAGAACTGGCGCAGGTAAGTACTTGTAGTACGGTACTTCGCGGTCCACAAGGCCGTATTGAAGAGCAAGTTGCTGGTGAATAATCCTGGCTACGAGATTATGTCTGTGCAAGTACTCGCCGTTAGCAAGATGAGAACAACCGGAAATAATATGCCTGAGTGACTCTCCGGGACGGCGGCATGCCCGACAAATGTCGACCGTACCGTCCTTCAGGATATATTTCCGGTAGTTGTTCGTCATCATAACTTCGTCCGCAATTGCACAGGCAAAACCCTCGGTTTCTCCGAAGAGGTCCCCGAATCGTAACCAGTTCACCGATGCGAGCAGATCTACATCGGGTCCCGTGAGGGCCTTGTAGAACCGCCCGTGTAGCTGCTTGCTCTCCCATACCGCCTTGCGGTCCGCAGTACTTAGTACCACAGGTTTGCGCCAGTTCTGTTTCGCCAAGGAGAGCGGCGTGAGGTTTCCGTCCACTGCCACCACATCACGATGCATCCCGCACTCGTTGTTAAGGAAGTAATTCCTGAGATTGTACACCTCACGGTTGTGGAGATCTTTGGCGTTTAGGAAGCCTCGACCTCCGCACTTCCGTGGGATGTACAATCTCATAACAGACGAGCGCGGGTGTAACATACGGTGTGTGGTAAGCAGTGAGCGGACCCTCCGATCCAGGGCGTCCAGCTCAGTCTGGGTCCACCGTAGTATGCCAAAGGAGTATATGAGTAGAGGCATTACCCAGGCGTTAAAGGCGCGCACTTTGTTGCCTCCTGACAAAAGACTGTTAAGGACTTTTGTCAGCCGACTGAAAAAGCGCTCCTTCACCGACCGTCTAATGCCAACATCCTCAATACCCAACGACTGTGACATACCAAGGTACTTATAGGTTTCTGATTCAGAGATAGATCTGAACGACATCGTCTCAGAAAGTTGTAAATTTTCTGAATTTACAACCTCCCCCGCTGCACATGCATGACCGCACACTTATCGACACCAAACTCCATTCTGATGGCGGTACTGAAAACTTCTGTGGTTTTCAATAGCACCATCAGGTCTTGGGTGTTCGGTGCAAATAGTTTGAGATCATCCATGTACAGAAGGTGAGAGATGACTTCACCCTCTCTCCGAAGCCGGCAACCTAGCCCAGAATCCTTCAGCAGCGTGCTGAGGGGATTCAGAGCTAGGCAGAACCATAATGGACTCAAACTGTCACCCTGGAATATTCCTCGCTCAATCCTTATGAAGTCCTGCGGGCCAGGGGGCCATCCCTGCCTTCCTGGTTGACGAAGGACTGTGGTCCACTGCCTCATACATGCAGCCAGGAAGGATATTAAAGCTGCATCAAGTTTATACAGCTCCAATACCCTTCTCAGCCATGAATGAGGCACCGAATCATAGGCCTTCTTATAGTCAATCCAAGCGGCCGAAATGGCCCCCTTGTTCCGCCGAACTTGTTGGCAGATGGTCATGTCTATGAGGAGGAGCTCTTTAGTACCACGGGACCCAACCCTACATCCATTTTGAGCGGGAGCCAGAATGTTGTTAGCGACAATATGCGCGTTAATTTTTGCTCTCAAAATGGATGTAAGGAGCTTGTAAAGTGTAGGCAAGCACGTGATGGGTCTGTAGTTTTTTGCTTCCGTGGTACTACCGGACTTATAGAGCAGGAAAGTAACACCAGTTGTTAGGGAAGGTGGGAGAGAACCAAGATCGAGGGCTTGTTGAAATTGCGTTGCCAAACGCGAGTGCGAGCATCGAAACCATTTTAGCCAGAAGTTGTGCAATCCGTCCGGTCCAGGACTTTTCCAGTTCTGGGCCGTACGGGTAGCACAACTTACGTCGTCGGGGCTGATGGTGATAGCCCCCATAGGCTCGATGCTCTCGCACTCGCGTTCGACAACGGTCATCCACTCACCCTCCGTGTGTTCGACGGGCACCGACCAGATGCTACGCCAGAAATCAGACATGGCAGTAGCATCCGGCAGCCGCACGTCAGACACACGAGGGTCGGTTTCCTCCCACCTTCGGTATACTTTCCTTTGGTCGCTTTGAAAAAGACGATTCTGCTGGAATCGGTCCACACGCTTTCTGTAGCGGCGAATACGGCTTGCCCATGCATAGACTTTCTGCTTCAGGAAGTCGATGCGCTCTGTGACATTGGCCAAATAGTCGCGGGGCCTGATGTCCGTCCCCGCGAACGCCTGGTTCACAAAGCGCATTACTCGGGGGCGATTATTACCCCCTCTGAAGCAGATCAGCTTTGCAATGAGAGTCCTAAACGAGTTGATACGACGCTCGATCCGTACTTGCCATGCAGGGACACCTTCGGCGGTCCTAGTTGCACGGTCAGCGTCCGGAAACTTGACTCGAGCAACACGGCACGCCGCGATGGCCCCGCAGTACATGATCGAGTGTGTATCATCTAGATCTTTACTAGTCCGCATATATGGATCTAGTAAAGCATTTAAGGCTCCTATTAGCGCTAGATTGCGTCTATTCATGGGCAGACGTGGTAATCGTGGCCTAGGATTGCTTGTGGAGCGATACTGCGTAATCGCCTCTTCCAAAGACCTCCTCAGTTGCTCATTGGCAGGCTCACTCTCGCTCTGACTCGCGAAGTCCCCGCCGTCGTTACCGGAATCAACCCGCGGCGCCTCCGGTGCCAGGTCGGGTTCGGGCACCGGGTCCGGCGACATGGCGGGCAAATCCCGCCCCGAGGCAGGGTCCGCGCGAGTAGCGAGAGCCTCCTGGCGGAGCCGATCAAGTGTGGCGTCATCCAACCGCTTTGACCGCTGAATGACGCGCACCTGATCCGATAGCCGCTGCTCCGATACGGTGGTGGATGGCTCGAGTGCCTGAAACAGAGGCAGCATTCTCGAACGGTACGCGGATAGCCGGGTTCCCCCCTCTGTGGCCCCGTAATAGGCGCGCATGACATTCTCGTTTATTTCTCGAGTCCATGTCATGCGACGCACTACACCACCGGCAGCGGGAGCCGTGGGCGGGGCAGGATGTCCCGCAGGCCCCAAGCGTGCCGGCAGCGGTGGCCGCCCTCGTCGCGCAGGTGGTCGTGGCGGCGGCGGCGGCGGCCCGCTCTCGTCGCTGGACCCGTCGGTGTCGGGCGCTGTGGCGAACTCGTCGCCCGACGACGAGTTATTATTATTATTATTATTATAAAATAAATAGTTTATGTGCACTATTAGAGTATTAATATCATTTATTAAATAAATAAATGTTCAATAATTATTACAACCTAACTATATAAAAAACACACTTTCCACAGGTACAACCTGTTAAATTTAGAATATAAACGTGCAGGCTTTAGCGGCAGCTTCTCGGAAGAGTTCCGAACGATTCGCCGCTAAAAAACAATTAAAAGGAAATTAAAAGCCGTATTAAGTCGCAGACTTGCGCATGCGCATTGCGGCTCATTTCGGACTTTAGGGACGGAGCATGGCTTTAATTATCGTAAAAAGTTATCGATAAGTTTTTAGAGACTTTTTGTTGCAAAATTTTATTACGCATAGAAATTGAGTGCCATATATGTACTTGTTTACCTGTCAATAGACACCTCCTTAACCTGATACTCAAAATACCTACTAAACAAAATAACCTAACATAGCTACTTGCTTTATTTAGATTTTTTTTGTTTTAAAGTTTTAGATCATATTGACTTGTATACTCTGTCAAACAAGTCTGTCAGTAAATAAGAACAAAGAAAACTATATGCATCCTTTTCTTTAGGGTGCTAGAGAAAAGGATACCTATAGTTTTCTTTGTTCTTATTTACTGACAGACTTGTTTGACAGAGTATACATGTGTAGTTTTATGTAGACAAAATTGTTCAGTTAATTTTCGTAATTTATTATTTTTTATTAGTTTTCATTTCAATTTCCCTTCAAGTAGAATTCTAAGAGTTTGGTTTGTGTAATTTTCTCACGTCAGTATTTCGTACACAAACGTAAAATATAATTACCAAAATAAACAAATCGCCTTTTGATGAACATTAAACGTCAAAAAGACTGAAAGCACAAAGGTTTCAACTTTTGCACTCCAAATAGTCTTTAGACTACAAAGGTCAAAGAAAACATACATCATTTTGAAATTAGAACGTTCCAACGCATAAAAACAAAAGCGCCCTATTTATCGATCGCATTCAAAACCATTCGATTTTTGAATGGCCGATAAAAACCCGACACCGGCCCGCCAATTCCGCGTGCATAAACATCGTAAATCTCATTCAATGAAAATAAGTATCGATATGTCGATATCGAGGTTTACGATCGATTCGTTGCCTTATCGAGGGACAATGCTCGAGTCACGTCCGAAACAATCACATCTTCATTAATTACAAGTGGTATTTTTGCGTTGGCAGCCCGATGGGAGATAGCTCAAGCAAGAGACTTAACGCGTTCATGACACTGGCTACACGAACTTGGCATTTATGTAAACTACATTTTCACCTCATTTGGTGTTGACAATGACGTCATTGACACGTTACTTTAGGATAGTATTAGATACTATTCAAGTATTTTATTTGCTATAAAATGGCTATGATGAGATAGATCATTACGGCCACTTCTAAAGACATAGGTTGACCGTTGATACTCCTATAACAAACATCATCGTGAGAACCATTTTTAAAGTCAAAAAGCATCTGCTCAAATTCAAACGGTCCTAAGAAGGAGTAAAAGCAGTTTTTTTACAATAAGTTTAACCAAAGACAATTTGTTTCAATTCAAATAAAACTGAGAAATTCATTCATTTAAGTTGAAAAATTTATTCATTGTAGCTAGAGTACAACAAGTTTTTTTAACCGTCTATGAAGCTTCATTGATTTTAATACTCTTGCTTCGGTACATCTTTTAGGTAATCTTGCTTCGTTCTAGATTGCTCTAATACTACCATCAGTTAAATTTCTCGGAAATATTATTTTAAATACATGCCTTAAATTTACCAGCTCACCCGCTACTTCTCACCCCGTATCCCACTCCCCCACATGTGATAATGACGAGGACCCGTCCGCTGTACAATTTGTCGCTCCGTTTTTTGCCCGCAGCCTCCAAGTAGCCGAGATTCATTGGCAATTAAGACTCTTTCCCATGTCTATTGAAGCTAATTACTACTATATGGGACTATATGGGATAATGTGGCTGTTCGGGTACAATGTAGCGTTTTTCTCGTCTCGACGATCTCGGAAATGTTGTATAAGGTAAATGAGGCAATAAGGAACTTTTGAGTTACTTACGTTGTCGTAAAGTTATCCAACTTTATTCTGAATTTGCTAAAGTAGAAGCCCTTTTTAGGGTTCCGTAATCAACTAGGAACCCTTATAGTTTCGCCATGTCTGTCTGTCCGTCTGTCCGTCCGTCCGTCCGTCCGTCCGTCCGTCCGTCCGTCCGTCCGCGGATAATCTCAGTAACCGTTAGCACTAGAAAGCTGAAATTTGGTACCAATATGTATTTCAATCACGCCAACAAAGTGCAAAAATAAAAACTGGAAAAAAATGTTTTATTAGGGTACCCCCTACATGTAAAGTGGGGGCTGATATTTTTTTTCATTCCAACCCCAACGTGTGATATATTGTTGGATAGGTATTTAAAAATGAATAAGGGTTTACTAAGATGGTTTTTTGATAATATTAGTATTTTAGGAAATAATCGCTCCCAAAGGAAAAAAAAGTGCGTCCCCCCCTCTAACTTTTGAACCGTATGTTTAAAAAATATGAAAAAAATCACAAAAGTAGAACTTTATAAAGACTTTCTAGGAAAATTGTTTTGAACTTGATAAGTTCAGTAGTTTTTGAGAAAAATACGGAAAACTACGGAACCCTACACTGAGCGTGGCCCGACACGCTCTTGGCCGGTTTTTTCTTTAAGAAACTGTAACCTTCAAATCAAGAGTGAACAGGCATCTTCTGGGCGAGCTCACTCCATCGTAGGCCACGTCTTTGCCTTTGGCTAGTCTGTGACCTAGCTAGAGTAAGCCCATTTATAATTTAAAAAAAAGCAAGGATGGCTTGGTAAGCGGCGCAGCCACGTAAATGTTACCGAAGTATGAAATGTTTCTTGCTTTACAAATCTTTTTCATCTTAAAAATAATTACGCTTTTCAAGTTAATCCAGTGCATCTTACCTATTTTCTATGCCAAGTTTTGAGTCAATTAACAGTAATAATATTTTTACTAGATATAAAATAACTAGAATTACCTGTACCTACGCATTTATACATGTTCATCTTAGGTTGTTGTTCAGATGCGTAGAAATAATAAATACCTACAATATAAATAGGTGCTTGTACCTTGAGTTTCTCTGAATGTATAGTTACTAATTTTTTTTTTATAAATTGGCTTTTTTAGGTTTAAAATACAAGTCTCAAAAGAGATATTGTATTGGTATCAAGAGTCATAAAATTTATATAAAGTACTCGTAATATCCAATTTTCTTAACTACAACCAGCTGCAGTTTAAAAAGGGCGTTTCCTTGAAAATGGTCGAGTTAGCTTAAGTCGAAACACTTTGGGTGTCCATACACTCATTAGGCGCAATTACCTCGTACTGTAGAAGTTGTAAATTAAGCCATAATAGAGGTAAAAGCAGTTGATGTAACAGCGCAGGAACACGCGAAGCTAACAGAATGATTAACTCTTTTTTTAAAGCTACCGAATTGAAGTAAAACTAATTAACTCTATGAAGGGAGTGGTGGTTTTGAGCGTGTATGTGGGTTTATTTATTTAACATGTTTTCTATTATTTAGTATGATATATCGCTAGATTTTAGCGGTTTAAGTTATTTACGATAAAAGAAAATAAGTAAGACTTATTTCATGTTATTTCCTCTTTTTATTTCATTGAAATCTGTTTAAACTAATTCGTTTTACAAATGTTTCATACACATTCATTTAGCCTGTTTTTAGACGTTTATTTTATTATGTCATCATCCTCCTTGCGTTATCCCGGCATTAGCCGCGGCTCATGGGAGCCTGGGGTCCGCTTTGACAACTGTTTGACTTCATTTTAGTATGTATGTAATTTAAATTATTTCTTCCGTATCCTAATCAACACACTTCTCTTGTTACAGGTACAAAAATGAGGCACCAAACAACTATCTAATAATGCTCCACAAAACCTCAAAAATGGAGATGGTTAGATTGGAGTTGACCTGACACCGCAACCTGACCAAAATCTCCCCAGTGCCTGAACTGGTGTTTACTCAGTGATGTGTCTGAACTTTGTGGATTCTAGTGATGTGTGAGTCTGGATTGTAGTGATGTGTGATGGATTCTGAGCCAGTGGATGATGTGCCTGAACATTGTGGATTCCAGTAATGCGTGAGTCTGGATTCTAGTGATGTGTGCTGGATTCTAGTGATGTGTGCTGGATTCTAGTGATGTGTGATGGATTCTGAGCCAGTGATGTGCGTATCTGGATGATGCCGGACCGGGACGTGGGCGGGGCGGCGGGGAGCGGGGGGTTCCTGCCGCTGCAGTTCCCGTCTGCATTCGCTGCGTTTCATGCTGCGCCGAGCGCGCCCGCAATGCACCACGCTCAGCACTATCATCATCATGCGCAGTGAGTATTCTACCCTTTTTTAGGGTTCCGTAGCCAAAATGGCAAAAACGGAACCCTTATAGTTTCGTCATGTCCGTCTGTCCGTCTGTCCGTCTGTCCGTCTGTCCGTCTGTCACAGCCGATTTACTCGGAAACTATAAGTACTACAGTGATGAAATTTGATGGGAATATGTGTTGTATGAACCGCTACAAAATTATGACACTAAATAGTAAAAAGAATTGGGGGTGGGGCCCCCATACATGTAACTGAGGGATGAAAATTTTTTTTCGATGTACATACCCGTGTGGGGTATCAATGGAAAGGTCTTTTAAAATGATATAAAGTTTTCTAAAAAACATTTTTCTTAAAGTGAACGGTTTTTGAGATATCAGCTCTCAAAGTCGTAAAAAGTATGTCCCCCCCCCTCTATTTTTATAACTACGGGGTATAAAATTCTAAAAAAAATAGAGGTGATGCATGCTAATTAACTCTTTCAACGATTTTTGGTTTGATCAAAGTATCTCTTATAGTTTTTGAGATAGGTTGATTTAACTGTAATTTTGGTTAAGTTATTGGTTTATTATATTTGCTGCTACGGAACCCTTTGTGCGCGAGCCCGACTCGCACTTGGCCGGTTTTTTCCTTATTTATTCAAGGTGAAATCAAAAGTGGTATTCGGGAAGGCCCATAGATATCTATAATAAGGTCGCAAAAACATTTGACTCAATCTTATTCTAGATCTAGAGCCATAATAAGAGTGTGTCAGATATTTTTGCAGCCTTCTTTTTGTGCGATATTATTGCCGGTGAGTACTTACCAGTGGCGGCTGGTGAAAATTTCTGCTAGACAACACTGAGCAAAAAGAAACCTACTTTTACATTAGGTAGGTACAGATCCCGATGGGTCGAAGTGTATCCGTAAGGGCCCCCGCAGATTTAAGATAAGATAAGATAAGATACATTAGGTAGGTACTTTACTAATAATCAATTTTAGGCAAGCCGGTGGGAATCGGTTTGTATGGATCAGCCGCTGCTGGTACTTACCTACATGTAACTTTCATAAATTTAAAGTGAAACAATGATATGGTTCAGTTGAATTATTATCGATTTCCTACTTCCTGTTGTCTTTTTCATGAATGAGTTTCATAATGTATAAATAAGGACAAACAGTTATGAAGTTGAAAGGCCTATTAATATTGATAGGTGTTTATAAAATAGATCCGGTGTAAATTGATCTGTGTTTAATTTATAACATAAAAGAGAAAAAGACACAACAGGAAATACGAGCGCTGTACCTTACAAATTAAAACTAAGTTACAGCGGGGCAAATCTCGACTGGGGGCCAAATATAACCTGGTCCATGTTTTCCATGTTTTACAATGTTTATTAAATAGAGTGTCACATATGGTAGGCGTGTTCAGTGGATACATGTAGAACTCAACATCATAATGTAATAAATAATGGAAAAAAATCGATTAGTTACAATTGACCCCCAGTCGAGATTTGCCTCGCTGTACCTTATATCGACTTCTTAATGATTAGGAGTAAGTAGTAAGTATCCCAAAATTCACAAAATATTTGCAGCTTTGAAAAATTTGATGCTGTAATTTAATTTTTTAATTAATTATAACCTGTAGTCAATAAAGTATAACAACAGTACATATATACGCAACGTGCTTTATGAAACCGTCATGTAAAAGTTAATTATAACATGACTTCCGACGAAAAACTCATAACGTGAGTGATTATCGCCCCATGTTTGAGTGTTTTGAAACTAATTGAAGAAAGGTTATACCGATTCCGACCGACAGTTACTAACAAGCTTGTAGCAAAGGTTAACTTTGCTACAAGCTTGTTAAATGGAATAACTGTTCTAAGTTTCATATGAATTATAAGATCTTATTGTACGTTAATATTATTTTTAGCACTGAAGATAACCCTGTATGAAAGAGTGAATACCTCCTAACACAAGTTTTAATTCGGCCCCTACGCATGTAAACTTTGTTGAAAATAAATAATTTTGAACTTTCAAAAAGTTTGATTATTTTTTTAAATTTGAATTATCTATTACTCAGTTACTCATGCTATCCTGCAATAGAATAGAAGTCGCTTTAATTATGTGTGTACTGGGAACTTATGCAGGGTTTTATAATAAATTAGGGCTATCTGATATGTCAGGATTTTCAGGATATACAATTATACATCAGGATTGTGTAGGACTTGGCAATTGGTTGTCATTTCTTTATAAAACTTTAAATACTTGACCACGAGGAGTTTTATTTATTAATAACTAGCTTTTTCTCGCGGCTTCGCTAGCTTTAAATCCATTAAATTAAATAAACATACATACATTGTACAACATAAGTACATACAATCATGCCTGTTTCCCATAAAGGGGTAGGCAGAGCACATAAACTAAAGTTACAGTGCCACCCTTGGCAAATAAGGGGTTGAAAGAAAACGAAACTGTGACATTGCAGTGACAGGTTGCCAGCCTCTTGCCTACGCCACAATTTACCCCATATCCCACAATCGCCTTCTACGACACCCACGGGAAGAAAGGGGGTGGTGAAATTCTTAACCCGTCACCACACGGGCAAATTAAATTAAATAAAGCTTTAAATAAAGTTTAGATGATCGATAACTTCATAATATTTAAGGAAATCTTTTACCCTAAGCTCATCAAAGCCCGTGTCGTGACGCGGGAATCGAACTCACGACCTTTGACTGGCAGATACACAGCTAATGGACGCCCATTACTCCACGCTGCATAAAGCTAACTTAGCCCTTTCTGGTTCACGACTTACGGGTTGATTCGAAAGTTGACTGATGTCAAATTGATGTTAGAATGAAATATACTGTATTAAAAGGGGTTGGCAGAGCACATGACAATTCTCAAGTTTCAATAATGCTACCTTTCATAATAGCATCGTATCGCTGTTACGGCATGCTTTAGTACAATTCTAACATAAAAGCCATAAATGACCTCTATATGAATCTAAAAAATATGTCAGTGTCTATGTACGTGTATTTCAATTCCAATTTTGTATGAAACGTCACATTTATCACTTATGTCCTATTCTTGTCGTATTGACAGCGAATGTTTGTACTACATATAGATTGAAGTGCAAAACAAGCAAATTGCCTGCAGCCGACAATCATTATCAATTTGATATCACAGCACGTTCGAATTGACCAGTTTCTTTACTTCAGTGTATAAAGATTCCTTAGGTCTTTATAGGACTTTTATTGACGTTAATTCCCTTTTATAGAAAACCGATGTAAATTTAGTTGTGCTGCGTTTTTATGCCATGTTCACGGTTCTTGGAAAACAATGTTTTAATTACAATTCTACATGAAAAAACGCTAAAAACAACAATTCAATGCCTGACATAACATAAATTTCACTCTTTATTTGTGTTTATTGTATCTGTAAATTCTATAACAGTGTTGAATAATATTGTTGTGAACAACACTGTTGTATACATCTGTTAAAAATGCATGGACACAATGTGATGTGGTCACATTTTAGTGGTAGCCAATAGTTGTCTAAGTTTCAAAATGCTATTTTCATCATCTTGTAATGAGGAGGCACACTCAAAGGTTAGGTTTTGATACTCAAAGGTTATGATAGATGGCGCCACCCTATTAATCCATACGTGAGAGCGAGAAGATGATATGTTTTGCTCTCTCACATATGAATGACAATGACATGCCTAGACACTTGCTCAGGCGCAGCCTGGCGGGATAAAATGTCACTGTCAGTGTGCCTCCTCATTAATACTTTCATAAACCAATCTTTAATTGTACTTGGATCCTTTCGTTGAACCAATTATATCACAATATATGGGATAAGAGTTTTGAATGATTCACGGTTATTTTCATTAGACTTATATTGACCGGGATATAGACCATGATTACCTTTTTGATTTTTGTCGAGCTCCCGATATTTCGACGCAGTTGCATGCATCATGATCACGGAAAACTTTCCCGGTATCCATATCCCGGTCAATATAAGTCTAATATATGGGATATTATTAAGCAATTCCATTAAGGTACACTATCGATTCCTTTTCGCTACACATCACAGACACGTAAAGAATTTGTCATCAGCAACACGGTCCCACAGTTTAAACAACATATAATCAAATGCAACTCTTAACCACTTAAGTGGAAGAACCGTGACGTCACCAACTAAGAGCAAAACATGATATCGAGTGCATCCTCTCAACAACTAATAGCTATCATCAATTCAGAGTCATTTCGTACTTAACTTATTTATTAATTAGCTAAGTGAAGGACCGAATGGGCGGACATTCATTTAACTGCAAGAAAACAATGTTGCTGCTTTAAGTTCCTTTTTGCATGCAGTGACATTTTGTTTATCCAGTTTTTATCCCATAACTTATGTTATTATTTTTCCGTTAAAAACAGTTTTGAAACCAGTTCTATTTGTGTTAGTCTATTAAATTTAACTAAGTCTAAAGGAATTTACTTTTAAATGGAGCAAATGAAGTAAAGTTAATTTTACTCTTGTTAAAGTCTCATTTGACTTATATCAAGCAACTAGCTAGAATTTTTCATTTTATATAATTTTTCAAACATGACAGTGTTATTAATGTCATAATGAGTCTGTATTAGCTGCTGTTTTTATTTCTGCCTTTTAAAAATTGTTCTCTGTGATCGGAGAAATCCATCTGCGTAAATTTACTTGCTCAGCAAGTGTCCTTTACTCAGCTCTTTCATGTGCCACTCGTTCCGAAAGCGCGCTTTTATGGCACTAGGCCATAAAGTAGGGCGGCTCATTAAGATCCTCTCATCTTCGACCAATACACCTTTTTATTGCATAATTGCGAATACCTTTTTGCGAGCAATATTATATTCACTAAATTTATACTCGTCCGTAATTAAAAAGTCCTTTTTATCAGTAATAAAACTCATATTCGTTACACCTTCATGAATACCAAAGTCCATTAGCGATTCTGGCGGTTTTTTGCTCTCTATAGTTATAGGGAAATTTATTCCCTTTGCAGGTAAAATTTAGATTAGATTAGCTCTGGCGTATTAAGCGTGGTTTACGGCGCTCTAAACCCTCGGACAAGGTGTTACTTAATGATTATTTATTGCAACACCCAGCCCCGTTCTATTTGACGACAGCATTAATCTTTTGTAACTGGTTCCAATAAAATGTGGATGGAAGGTTTGATCGGCACCTAGATGCGCTAATGAATTCCAAGCAGGAAGTCGTCGAAATTGAGACGTTTACGGTGTTAGGATGGACTCAATAAAAGCTGCTGCGTTACTACAAATCATACCCTTGAAATCAGAAAGTCAGATTTGTTACTGCATTCCATGGTGATTACGTCCTTATTCTTGTAAGAGAGTGAATCTCGGTGCTCAAAGGGTGGGTGATGTATGCCCCGCACCGCGCTCAATGATTAATATCCGAGAATTGTACCTTGCGGCACGCTCGGACCGGCCGCTCCGATATTACAACTTTTAAATGTTAATTTACTAAACAGTTGGAATTTAACACACTGATAGATGTGACGTTGTAATCGCTCTCTGCCACAGTTGTGGTAATTTATAATTTATTGTTTAAGCTGCCTCGTTGTTTTTAATCTCTTTGTTCAAAGTTATTGCCCTTCAAAAGAGTTGCCCGTCTTTTCAATCATCCTCCTTGCTTGAAGGGCGAAAGTCATACTAAACTTATATTTATGTTTCATTTTTATAATGATTGCAAGAGGCTCGTTGTTATGATTAGAATATAAAGCTGTATCATAAACTTTTCTCCTCGGAAGTTCAGTAATCCTTTGGCCACGGTTTTCGGCCGGATGCCGCGGGCCGGGTGTACCATTAACGACAACTCGGTGCCTCATTTAACCCGCTGCAGCGATAATTGCCACCACGTGTTTATTCCTGTCTAATTATAGCCCACAATGGGTTGGACACGATCGGTTATTTTGGCTCCGTCGCTCCGTCAAAGTCGATTTTGTCCGGCCACAAAAGAGGTGTTGCGAGGCGGCCGTCGCTTGATTCATTAACTGGAGCCCTTTGAACTGATGGATCGGGTTTGCGTGCCACTTCGCCTATTAATTCCGTTGCTTGAGCGCTCTGTACTCTTGTTGTAGCCTCATGCTCCGCATCATTGGAATCGTCGTCTTCATTCGTGTTTGATCTAATTCCATCCGCTTCTATGTCTTCATTCATTTAAAATTGTTCAACGACTGTTCGATGTCTTATTTAACTTTTTATTAGTAGGATAAAAGTAACAAGCGAAACATTTATTTAATCCAATTCGAATAAATTAAATTCATTAGGACGATAAATTCTTATTTAGTATCATACTCTTAATTGCCTAGCTTCTGAGTTAAAGTATTATTTAAAGTTTCCTTGAAGACTAATGCAGCTGCTTCTCGAAACGGCCGTTTTAGTTTTCAACGAGTCACCAGATAGTCTTTATTATCCTAAGCACTATTCATAGCGTTCCCAAGAAACCTTCCAACACTTGCGTCGCCACAAAAGCTAAGCCATGACAAAGTGCTATTCTTGCGCCCGCATCCCGCTCGCATTGTGCGTCCTGTCTTCACAAATCACTGATGGGAAAAAATGGTGTAAAGACAAAAGCATTATCGAATCGTGATTGGTCGCTGTGTGTGGCGCTATTGTGTAGCCCGGTGTCGATAATTAGAGCTTTATCGTGTATTAGATCTAATGCAATATTATTCGGCGTGTAATCTTGTTTGATATCGGCTCCGATATTGTATTGTTGGCTGGTAATTGTATTGTTTTCGGATTTGATAAAGACTTTAATAGAGAAATCCGTGTGATTGAATTGTTTTTCACTTTTTATTTGTTGTTAAAAGTATTTTAGTCAGGATCTAAGTTTAGTTCTATGTGAGACGAGATGAAAGTCAAAGTTAAAGACATTTTACTGACAGCTGAAGATTGTGTGAATGATTTTCTGTCTATCCAACCTCTTCCATTTTAGCTTCACTCGATGTTTCCCGTATTGGGGGTATATTTATACTCTTTTATTTCAGTTTCAAGTGAAGAGACTAACGTCAGGGTAAACTAATAAATCACTCAAAGAGAAACGTGCTAACTTCGGACAGTTTTTGCATTTCTGAGAATAATAATCGGACAGACCAACGCTGTCGTAATCTTTGACGGCCATGGTTGCTAAAGTTATGGGGTTTTAAGATCTTTAAGTACATGAGTATCTTGTTCTTAGGGGCTATAACAAATGACGTGACTTATTATTAACAATAAGCAATTTGGATTTCAAAGAAACAAAAGTACTCTTCAACTATTGGGGCAATTTTGCGACGAAATAAATGGGCATTTAAATGAACAGAGACATATATTAGTTATTTTTATTGATTTTAGCAAAGCCTTTGAAACCTTATTGTACAATACGTTATATGAAAAACTTGAACAGAACGGAATCCAAGGTCCACTTTTAAAATGGTTTAGAAGCTACCACAATAATAGGTTTACTACGGTTAGGCTAGGAAACTCTTACAGTGACATGATAAAAACTTCAAAAGGTACCGCCCAGGGCTCAATAATCGGCCCGACTGAATATATCCTATATGTCAATGACATGTGTAATACTGTCGGGGAACAATACCTATATCAGTTTGCCGATGACACATGCATAGTGGTTGCGGACAGGGATCTAAAGGCAGCTTCACATAAAATCCAAGATATATTTGACACAATTTGCAAATGGTCACACGACGTTGGCCTAATACTTAATGCAAACAAAACGAAAGCAATGCACATACATTCTTCACATAACAAACTTACATACGTTCCAGTTATTAAGGCACATACACACACTTGTCTACACAAACAACACTTAAACTGCGACTGCCCTACTATAGATTTTGTAAAAGAACATATGTACATTGGACTATTAATTGACTGTAGATTCAATTGGAAACCGCATATTGAATACGTATGCAATAAACTTAGATCTATACTAGGAAGGCTAACAATTTTGAGACATAAGATACCCTACAACACCTTGCGAATGTTATATCTAGCCTTAGCTGAATCAATAATACGATATGGACTCAACAGCTATGGAAGAACATATAAAACTAATCTTGTCAAAATATATAACCTTCAAAAATCACTGCTCAAAACTATTGTTCCCAACAATATACAAATAAACAACAGCGACGGATATTCCCACCTTTTCCAATTTTGTAGTGTACTTCCTGTACAAAACTTGGTCAAATTGTCTGTGTAAAGAAGATTCCGTATCCGTAAAAATACCTGATTTAAATGAATACCATCGTAACCATAGGTTAAGAAACTTATCTAACTTACAACGATTTATAGTACCACAAATTAAAAATACCTATGGTATGAGAACCAACTATTATTTACTACCAAAAATATTAAACAGTCTTCCGAAACATATACAAGATAAATACCTAACCAATCCTACATCTATTAACGATATAAAAATACCTCTTATCTTCGAATAAGTATGAATATATTTTGTAAAATGTGAAATGTGTAAAATAAATACTGTAAAACTAATTATACTTAAATTAAATAGATAAGTCCGAACTCTAGCTGTAAACAAGCCATTTCTGGCTTAGCAGTTAAGTAACACGAAACTCTGCGCATAACTTAAGATTTAGTACTTTAATAAATTAAAAAAAAAAAAAAAAAAAAAAAAAAAATTTTGGATAATTTTGGATATGTTTAGAAACTTTTATGTAAATACATATAGACCTGAGTACAAGGACTGTAAAATACCTACTAGGTAAGTCAAAGAGATGTCAGAAATGATCTATCACCGCTTGAACTAAAAATAAGTATAGGTGATAATGTACCTCTACTCGAAGGTTAGTTGGATGAAATACATACTTTAAAGTGGTAAGGTGGCATATATAATTCAACCACAGATTTTTTGTAAAACCCGTGTTTTGTATAATTAATTTACAACTAGGCTGGTGGCTACTACTACAACTAAGCTAATTAAAATACTATTTTTAATATCTGCTTCGCATCCCATATTTATTTTTTAAGTTCTATTATTAGAAATGTGGGTACTAGAACGAAACAATGTACATACATACATAATAAGTTAAAATGACTCAGGTTGCGCTTTTTCTAATAACAGTAGCAAATTATGCGCAAGAGTTTATGTAAATGATGTTAATTCAGATGGGTAAACCTATTTCTATGAATAATTGGCTGTTGATAACCAGTCTTGTACAGTCAGCCAAAAAAGTGGTTTACCACTTTTCGACCTTATGAGTTTAAAACACTCGAAAAGTGGTAATCCACTTTCTTGGCTGACCGTACATATGAGAATATGAAATAAACAGTATACACATATTATTTAGTCGACATCAGATATATCAGCCCTGCCCAGGCGCTCAAAACTATCTAGACACGCATTAACAATAGATGCGTGTTCAGATTCAGACGTTTGTGACCGCCTTGGCAGTTCATATGTTATGGACCAAGTGATTAATCGGGCACTATACATAATGCCCGGGCATTATGAATAATGCCCATTGTGAGTGGGCAGTTTGATAATAACTGTTCAAATAATTAAATTGCCCGGGCATTATACATAATGCCCATCCTCTGTTGGGCAAAGTAATAAAATAATATGTTTGGTGGAAACTGTAATATTAAATTGGGGTTTTAATAGAACAATTAAAAATTGTATATGTCAATTATGTCATCTTAATCTTTTGTCTGTGTATTAAGATGATCGGCTAAATCTTCTATGTTTTTTTGTCGATATTTTTCCTCTTCCAACTCACGATTTTCGATCACAACTGATATAATATGAAATCTAAATTCAAGTTTATTCAGTGAAAAATAGAAAACTTTTTATGTCAATTACTGTAGCTACAAATGTAGTTTATGACATTCCCATAGAAGTTGAAAAGGGGCGTACAGACTGTCAAACAGGATGCGATGTAATGATCAATTTATGGCGGAACCAGGACGATTGACCGATCCGAAGGGACGGAACTTAAATGCTTAATAGACAATTCTGATTGATCAGAACTTTTATTGTAGTGGCTTGGAATTAAGAGCTGCTTCACATGCTTGTGTTGCAACAGTAAGTAAATGTCTGTTGCGCAGGATTCTCATTTATTTTGTTAGAATAACATTCTGTAATAAATTAATTATTTTATAAGTTACAGCGGGGCTAATCTCGACTGGGGGACAATTGTAACTAATCCATTTTTTCCATTATTACACTATGATGTTGTTCTACATGTATCCACTGAACACGCCTACCATATATGACCGGTGGACACTCTATTTAATAAAACAAACATTGTAAAACATGGAAAAAATGGACCAGTAACATTTGCCCCCCAGTCGAGATTTGTCCCGTTGTACCTTATATATAATTTTGTTAAACTCGAATTTTTAAACAATTATTTTATATGCCTCTTTAACATAAAGATAATAAGTGAAAATTTTCAATTTATATTTAGTGTGGACGATAGATATCTGCTTTAGGTACATGCATTTACATAATAAATGCAGGTTTAAATCAACCTTGTTGTTATATAATTATTTTAATGATCGCAAGAAGGGAAACATTTGTCTTGAATGAAAAAATGTGTATGTCATCGGTTTTTACTACCTATCAATAATATATGGCATATTCGTGGCGTGGTTTTTAGCACCCAATTAGATCAGCAAATTTATTACTTAATGCTTTTAACATGGTTATAAAATGTAAATGACGATCTTATAAATAACAGATACGCTAATTAACAATGGGCTTATAGACAAAGTGTCACTCCACAGATCGGATTTTAACAATTGTGAAGAATTTCATTATAAAAAAGATTTTTGCTTCAAAAACGGGTAAAATAGTCAGAAGTTGCCTGGTTAGATCCTTTTTACTGGGAACGACAAAGTTGTATTTTAACGCCGAGTGTGGAATTAGCAAGTGAAAGGATTCTATAGTTACAGCTCTTCGAGAATGCATTAACTGACCTAAAAATGGCCAAAGTACAGTCCAGCACAGAATCACTAAAGCCCTTACTAACCGAGCCACTAATCTTATAATCTTTAAGCTACTGTATAAACTAAAGGAGCCTTACTTAAGGTGCAGTAAGTTTATCTAGCAAATTTTCTTGCTGACATTATGTCTTTTTTACGTGGTATAGTCAGCCAAAAAAGTGGTTTACCACTTTTCGGCCATATGTTTGTGTTTGAAATAGAGTCGAAAAGTGGCAAACCACTTTCTTGACTGACTGTACATCAAAGTTTAGTGAAATTTATAAAATAGGTAATTTAATTCTCCTTTTCTTAAATATTTTTATAAAATATTCAAAACAAGTAACACTAGGTAATGCAAAATGATTGTCACATTGACTACTCAGAATCTGATCTCACTGCACCTTAAGTACTACTCTTAGTCGCTTAAGACTTTTTTGCATATAAGCTACTATGCGCGGACGCACGCGACGTTGCATGACCGGACTTTTTTTAATCGACACGGGTTCGATTATTGGGAATTGGAAAATAATAAATCTTAAATACTGGATGTGTTTAAATTAAGTTTCAATTCGGAATTTAAAAAAGGTAATTACGTTTATTTTACGTTATTAGGCTTTTACCCGAAAGGGGCCCACATATTTTAAGTTAATTTTATTTTTATCTTTTTCCTTTATCGCCAATTGTTTTTTATTCATGTTTTAAGTATGTGTGGAACAAATAAAGCCTTTTTTATTTATTTTATTTTATTTCATTACGTTTATTTATTGTAGGTTTATACGTGCACTAAAAAAAATAAACCTTATACTGATACTAATTTATACAATTTATTTTTTAAGTTTAAATGGTTCACTTTATTTATGATTAAACTTTACGGTCTAAATATTTCGTAATTGAAAACAAAAGTCACCTATATTTCCAACCATCTAAAACTAAACTATTACTCACTCGAAAGAAACAGCTAAATATAATTTAGGTTAATCACCGAGGCAATAGCTCATCACTGCCGCTAAAAAACTAAAAATAAGACTAAAACTAAAAATAAATTATTATTTAACACTTATTGTAAGCAAATTGCGTTAGTCATGCTTGAGCGCATGAATATGTATGTTTGTATGTCGGTAAACTGAATCTTTGAGACTAACTTGGTATAGGGGGCGTGGCGTGCATGTCATTATTTTGTTTTATGTAAAATAAGGGTCATTACTGAAGATAACTATTTAGAAATATTGAACTAGGAACAGTCTGTATAGAATACTTAGGCAGGAAGCTTAAAACTCTGTGTATTTGATGATGTTTACAGAAAAAATCCATAAATAGTAACTCTCTAAAAAAAAGTTTTAACTTCAAAAGTTGGGGCAAGAAAAAAGGGTCGATTTTCTAATTTAATTAAGTTTAAAAAAAAACGAAATAAGAGGTCATATATTAAAGAAAAAATGACGGACCAGTGGCGAAGGCTGAATTTTTTTATTTTATTTATTTTTAAGTTTATTGTATGTGTAATGTGTACCTATTTCGTTTAAGTTTCAGAATCGGGCACCAAAATACATTTATCTGTAGAATGAAACAATACTAAATCTTGTAAAATGAACGCCGATTAATAAAATAAACATTATGATGTCTTATTGAAAAAAAATCAACAAAAATGAAGGAAACGAAATGAACTTACCATTACTCTCGTACAATAAGGCAAAGCTCCTAGTAATGAGGTATTGAGACTATTGAGCCTGTTCCAACCAGCGAAACCTTTATTTTTCAGAAAACAATTGCTAAGAGGTTCTACTAGCCTTTGTTTCATTCCCCACACTAAGAAATTACACTCGGACGCACATTTTCTTTTATTGTGAAGCTTATTCCAATAAATTAAAACAAAATATTAAGAATTATATGGCAAATTTTGATTTTAATGTTACAGGTTAGATCTTGATTACAAGCAGATGTGTGCCAATTAAAAGATGAAAAAAAAAATAAAAAAAAATTAAAATATACATTTCTTTAACCAAAAAATTAACTTAACTTTTCATTCTATTGAACTGTGTGGTGCCGTATTTTTCGTTAAGTGAAGGACGGTTTTACTTCAAATGTTCTATATATTATTATATTACAAAAGAAAAATCATATTTTCTGTGAACAAAGGATCTGTTATTTTACAATGTAGTTCGGTAAAATGTCTATAGTTAAGGGATGATTTTGACTGTACGAAATCATGCATGAGTCTCATTACAACGTGGAAATTGATCGGCCGATGGAATTGGATATAACTTCAGCAGTTGGCAATGTATCTAAAATCGCATGCGAGTTCCTTCGCCGTCTAAATATGCAGCTGACTGTACGTATCGACATGGTCGCCAGCGCACAATGTCGCGTAAAACTGATTAAAGCCTGCCTGAGCTGATTAATATCGTAATTGGGGTCATTGACCTTAATGTGCATAAACATTGACATTACACTTATACGCTTTTAAATGGAATTATAACATAACAAGAGAATGTCAAATAATACAAGTTCTACACATATAGACGGCGTAATGAAGAAACAAGAACATAATCATGGGTGAAAAACCCACTTTTCATCATTTTGAGATACCCGAGACAAAGGACCAATCGCTCTTAACCAACTATTTAAGTTACTGAACCTTTACAGAAGCGCGTGTATTTTATTAAATAATTATTCGGTATTTTTAAAATAATCCGACATTGTGGGATTAAAAAGGTTATTTTTAATTATATATACTCGAATACACGTCACCGATAAATCCCCTTAGCAACATTTACAAATTAAATAAAAATAGCACAACCCTGAAAGCTGATACGTTATCAAAGAGCTTTCGTTCGGAAAGCTGCCACCTGCTTCTGTTTACTTAGACAACAACAGATGGCGTTAGTGCGTTTAAAATATATTTGAAACTGTAATAGAATAACTTTTATTTTTATTAAGTTATTTCCGATAAAGGTACATATATTAGAGGAATAATAAAATTATATCTATTCAGTCATCATAGCCAAGGTGCCACTCGGTTGGGCCGTACTTAGCGAACGAAACATTTGCCATTTCCAAACTTCCATTTGCTTAGACGTAAACGATTGACAAATTTTATATCCAGAAATAAAATATTTGAATGATGAATTGTAAAATTTGAAAATTAATAGAAGAATATCTAAACAAGTAACTTTAATTACTACTCACTTTCACGTCCGGTCTGGTTGACGACCGGTCTGGCTCAGTCGGAAGTGGCCCTGCCTGCTGAGCGGCGGTCCTGGGTTCGAATCCCGGTAAGGGCATTGAGTCATGGATGTTTTATATGTATATAGTATGTATTTATCTATTTAAGTATGTATATCGACGCTTAGCACCCATAGTACAAGCTTTGCTTAGTTTGGAGCTAAGTTGATCTGTGTAAGATGTTCCCAATATTTATATTTATTTATATTATTTTCTTAAAGGCACAATTTTCAGTCATAAAGATGAGTCTTAATACTTTCAGTTCGCAACTGACACAATACAAAAAAATGTCCATTCGCGAAAAGCACTAACAATAAACGGTACAAAAATATAAACCCGTACAAGTTTATCAACTCGTAAAATTATGAATTAAGTGCTGAGGTGAATTTGACAATAATATCGGTATAAATTGGGAGCCGATGTGTCGGCCGAGCAAATAAAACGGGTTATTTATGGGATCACTTCGGCGGTGTCGGTTCGATGGCTGAGTATTATGTGATCGTTTTGTGGAAAAAATGAAAATTAGTTTGTGGTTCAAGTCATGCACTTAGTTTACTGTCCAATACCGGTACGCGACAGATGCACGGTTAGCCTGCGTTCATAAAATTGTCCATTTAATTTTGCGTCCATCGGGACAGTTGCATTTTCATATTTCCACTGAGAATATAAAAAAAAACGTCATTTTTTTTACCTATAACACTTTTCAAGAAATAAGCAAGCTAAAACTTAGTACAAGTCTGAGGATTTTTGAATATCAACTACTGGTACCAATTTAGATACAGTTACATGGCACAGTAGTGCCAAGATATTAGATAAGATAATTAGACACAATAATTTTTTTATCGGAGAGCTTTGGCTTACTTTCGAAGAAAATATTATTGTGAAAATTAAATAACAAGATCCTTTCAAAGAATCCCATATTTGCACATCTACATAAATAGAATATATTTGTTTTATTTTATTTGCAAACTATTTAACACGACGCTTGTTCTTTTAACTTGAACCACATCACAATTATGTAAACCTCTAAAAACTTAAAATATCCACAACTGGATCACATAAAATTTTCGGTATAAAATTACATTTGATGCAATCGCAAAGTATAAAATTTTATTATTTTTATACCGCCATCTTGCGTGGGACACTCTTATTAGCGAAGTGAGACGTTTGACCTTTTTTGAGTATAATAAATACACCATTATACTACTAAAGCCTTTTAAAGAAAAACAAATAAAGCGATTTGGGATTTTTTTGGAAAATTCGTTTTATAGGTCTTACTGTTTCGTCTACTTTATTACCTAAAAGGTTTGCCATTCAGGCATGTTATAAACCACTTTTTATAAAGATACGTCGGTTAAGCGGACAATTGGAAGTTATGGAGTACGGTCAGCATTGCATATACCTACTGTGATAGCCAAAGCGCTAAGTATATCGAAACACATCTTTATTTTTATGCTTAAAACAAAGACGTGTTACCACAAGGGAGATGCCTTATAAGTAGATTAGCATTGGGACACTCCGATAGGATTAAAAAAAACACACAAGTATGTCATATACTGTTGGTAATTAAAACGTTTGATAACTAGTATTGGCTACCTGTCACTATAAATGCGTTTTCACATTATCCGATCCGATATCGGATGTAGGACCGATATCGCATACATTACAGACGCCATTTTGGATTTTTCCATTGAAATCCTTCCGACATTCCGATATTGGGTCCGATTATGTAAAACGGACTAATGCCACAATTTCGTTTTCTGTCAACTCCTTCATTGCCAAGAGTGGCGTTGAAACTTGAGTAGTTTCATGTGCTCTGCCTACCCCTTTGTGGGATACAGGCGTGATTGTATGTATGTATAATAACTAGTACTGCAGATTACTTACTATGGAAGCTGCCAATTGTTTCACGTCTCCAACAAAATAGAACATTTTGTGGCCCCTTCAACGTGGACACACGACACCGGGCCTTTATGAGCACGGCAAGGACCTTAAAATGTAGGTATAAAGTCGTGGGCACTTAATTGCTACTTACAATTAAGAAATAATTTAAGAGGCGATGCGTTACACCCATAAACGTAACTTTTGTATGTTTATTTTTAAGTCTGTTTACAGAGATATCGTGTAGATAGAGATATTGTTTTTTTGTGGATACCAACTATGTAAATGTATGATTTGGTATTGGGTAGGTATAGTTTTTTGAAGATAGGCAAGTAATATATTTTTCTGACTGAAAACACCAATGACAGCTAAGTGACACTGACAATTGACATCTTTTTTTTCTAATTTCATACATTCAGCACGCCCAAAGGCATTGTCACCTCATCTGCCATTAAATTTCACAATCGTCATGTCGGTCACATGAAAAAAAAATGGAATAAAAATAAAAGAGCCACCTCTCCGTGATCGTTCTAACGTATCCTATCAGAAATAGTACATTACGATACAAGTGCGTAAAAAAGGAAGTTCGAAACGAGTGGCGATAAATTAAAACACGACCGAAGGGAGTGTTTTAAATCGACACGAGTTACGAATTTCATTTTTGCACGCGTATCGTACGACGTTTTTCAGTACAGATGACCCTCCGAAGTTTCGACCTGGCATATAATGAACCACTTCTCGCACTAGTGCGTAAAAAAAACACCATCTGTACTGAAAAATATATTATTTGCCTATCTTCAAAAACTTTACCTACCCAATTTTGATATTAAAGATAGGAAAAATTTGCTCTTTTTGAAACTTACTTATATTGAACAAGCTCTAATTTGAAAAATACGTACGTAGTTTATTTAATTTGTGCAAGAGATATTTACTATGACACTTACATACAAATTTTTCACCATCAGTACCATCACTATATTTTTCAAAACATGCTATAGTTAGATGCTAATATTGCTAATTTAAACATATCAAACTAGTTGTGTATACATACTATCTATGTATGTATTTAAAGGCTTTTTATAGCTGTACTAAACAGATTTAAACTAAACTCTTGTTTACCATATTTAATTAAAATAAATAGTTTCGCAGTTTCTTAATGGATATTGTATGTATGTAAATTGTATTGTATGTATGTAGTATACATACATTTGTTACCATTAAAGGTCAGAGCCCTGAAGGACTGGCAGTTAAACGGGATACCAATAAAAAATAGCCCAGCGCCAACAACTGGCCCTTTTACGACTCATTCCGATTTTATAACACCCTGTATATGTTTGGTAGTAAACACTGTGGCTATTTAAAAATGCGCAGCCTATATAACGGCACAAAAATAAATACAAGGTGACTAATATATAACAGGCCTTTGCATCAATAACAGATGATTCAAGCAGCATCCTTGCGACACTTACGTTCGTGGCTGTATAGCCCAATTCGAGAGAGGATCCCACGTCCGCACACACGGCAGGTGTATGCTTCCCCAGATGGGCGGGGGTTAGAGGCCTGCTCGTGACGCCTCATGCGTTTATCATTTAAGGAGGAGAACCAGGAATTGTCGTGCTTGGGTTCACGGTAACTAATATACAGTGCAAGTAAGCAGTTGCAAACGTGCATGGCGAACGTATCAATGAATTCATTCATAAAATAAATAATAGGTAAGGTACAGCAGGCAACTCGACTGGGGGACAATTGTAGCTAATCCATTTTTCCATTATTACACTATGATGTTGAGTTCTACATGTATTCACTGAACACGCCTACATATATAACCGATGGACGCTCTATTTAATAATGCAAGCATTGTAAAACATGGAAAAATGAACCAGTTACATTTGGCCCCCAGTCGAGATTTGCCCCGCTGTACCTTACCTAGGTTCTAATCAGAAATTTTACACGGTTAGGAAGCTTTTGACACTATTAGGCCCACTTGCACCAACTACTTAACTCAGGGTTAGTGGGCTGTCAACTGTCAAATTCCGTATAAAATGGTGGGTTAACCCTCGGCTTAACCTTCCATTTTCATTGGTGCAAGTGGCCCTTAGTAGTGAAGTATATTCAATTTTATAATTTAGGTAATCCTACTGAATTTAATGATCATTTAAAATAGAGATAGGCCGAATATTCGGTAAATATTCGGTATTCGGCATATTCGGCAAGTTTTTCAATGTTCGTATTCGGCCGAATAATTCGGTTACATTGCCGAATATTTACCGAATAAACAAAGTAAATAACTAATGAAGATCTTACGTATTCCATTGGATAATAAGCTCCTATTTTAGTAGCTTTCTAAGGAACTACTAAAAATGCGACAAAATATAAACACAATTGTTTTGTAAAAAAGTTAAAAAACCGTAGTTTAAGAGTTGAGAAGAGTTCAGAGTTGTTTTAACTAAGTTTTAGTTATCCACTAAATCATAAGAACGTAGTTGTACTAAGTATGTATAACCATTATCAATCATTTCGTTTTAATCTTATCATTCGCTTTAAAAATATGGCGTAACCGGATATTCGGCCGAATGTTCGGTTCGGTAAGAGCTGAACCGAATGTTCGGCCGAATATTCATATTCGGCAAAGTCCATATTTGGCCCATATCTAATTTAAAACTTGCTCATATTTAGATATAATAATTCGAATAAGGACTTTATTGTGTTTTTATTTAGAACTACCCTACTAACAAAGTTGTAGTTGTATTAGCTAATGTTAACGATTAAGCCCTTGATATGTAAAAACAATAACCTTTTTTTAATATAGAATAATAAACATATATGCAATTAAATAGGCATTAAATCCGCCATTTGTACATTTTTGTTTTATTTGTGCAATAAATATAAATAAATAAATAGAACATTTATAAACATACGTAATATAGCAAACTATGACTCAAACAGAATTCTTTCTTACAATATACTCTTACAACTTGTCCCACTTGTCTTCGCGAAACTAAATAAAAACTCAATTTATCGTAATAAACATAACGAGGGCACTGTGTTTTAATTATTCTTTGGTAATAAATATTCCTCGGGCTATCGAGGCGACCTGCGATAACGGTAGAGGATTCATTAACTCTATGTTGGATGAGCATTGAATTTTTACTCGGGGGCGTTTTGTAAACCGAATGGCATTATGTTGAATCTGTAAAGGCCATTTTTGTGCTAAACCGTTTTATTTATCTAGATGGAGCATTCCATCAAAAACTCTACCATTGCCCCCTACAAACACGAATTTTCTCCCAATTGGTTGTAAAATAATCTTTTTCTAAGGTAATATCATAGATTAAATATGAGAAGATCATATCATCCCATACATTAAAATGCGACCACCTAAGAACGCGCATACACAACACCACACGTAGATGGCGCCGCAAAAAAAATGTCTTGTACAAATGACACATCATCGTCACGCAGCAGACGTCTATGGAACTTCCCATACAATAAAATTTAACGAACGCTTTAACTGTGACAGACGGTTTGATGCAACCGGCCCTTAGTCCATATTTAATATTGAAGGGATGGAGACTGACATAACTTCTTATCTTTCTAACCTCCTAAAATGGAGGGTGGAAGTTTGTGTGGAGCCGAAATTTTCAAGTTTAACACGAGCGATGCCGCGGGCAAAAGCTATTGATAAAATAATTGTGAAATAAAGACAGTTTGTCTACAATATGAACATGTACTCATCTCACTTGCATCGGCTACTGACCTCCCCACAACGACACTACTGTAATTTAAATTTAGACTCGAGCTTTCCACAAATGACGTCACATCCATTTGAGCTTTTTGAACTTAGAGCTTTCAAACGTAACTGTTTGATAGTTTTGATGGGATTTCGCCAATTGGTAGTTACAGTCAACAACAACACAGCTACGGACAAAGTGCCAAAAATATGTATACAGAACTTTATTCATGTTTATTAATCATGTTTTTTGTTTCGTTACTTTTCTATGTTGTTTTCCGTGATTTTTCTCACTTGATGGTCTCACCGGAAGACCAGCGCTGGAAATCACCAGCGATCTCCAAATAAATAAATATAATATAAAAAAATATAATAATAATAATATACTGAAGTGAGGCCATTTCGCTGCTCTTCATATTCTATCTGTCACCTACTCAAAGGTTAGCTGGAAGCTGGAAGAAATCCCTTAAAGGGATAAGTTCGCCTTTGTACTGTCTATCCTGTGTCATATTTGTGTTTTGTGTTTTGTACAATAAAGAGTTTATACATACATACATCCGTATATCTCGAAAATTGTTTATTGTCTGTGTGCCTACGAATAAACTATTACATATTCTATTCTATTCCCTGTGCATTCTGTACATATTTTTGGCACTTTGTCTGTATTCACAGCTGTGTTGTTGACTGTACTATTGCTAAATACAAGTACTGGTGATGTCAGTTACTTCCATTTTCATTATTTCCTAATCGATTTGTTTGCGCTCTTACTCGTTATTTAGCATTGGAAGAAACTAAATTTGCATATCGACCGATTGAATTTGTACTAGTGTGAAGTTCGTTGTATTTTCATCATTTATTACGATTGTGGACATAATTGAAATTCAATGTAGTTCTCATTTTGTTATTAGCATTAAGATTTAATTAAATCTAATATAGAAAATGTAGTTGAGTCCCTAGTATAGTATTACTAACTTTTCAGTTATATAATATTGGAACTAATTACTTTTGTTTGATTGGGTCCTCAGATTTTTAGATAGTTTAATGATTTAATTCTTAATTGCGATACATTTTCAGTATGATTCTCATAAAAATCAGAAATGAAGATGACTGGCAGTAACAAGCAGTAGCAACGAAAACACAAATGAAATAAAGACTAAATACTTGTTTTACTATGCGCAGTTGTCAATTTCAGTTATTCGCAACTTTTCTTTGACCACTTTTCCCACTGTAGAACTATGTCATAGTGACGTTAGAAATCAGATTGTAAGAAATCTCTTACTGATTGTCAAATTGACATGGTTGTAGAGTGGCCTATGGTTCCAATTGGTTGACTGTACGTTCATGCATATAAAAAAATACATGCCCTGACCTAACCCTCATACATTTTCAAAAAACCTTCCCTTTCCCCAACATCCGTACCTCGAAATAATCATAATTTCACGTGCACCAAGTCCGATGACCTGAGCAACGGAAGTTGTAGTTCCGGCCGTTGCGAATTGACCTTTATCATGTAGGGCTTAAGGCTGGTAAGGCTGGCAGGGCAATAAAATAATACTGGATGATTTATTTGTAAACAGTCTCGGCCGGTACGTCAGCGAACGGGCGTAATATTGTGTGTGCACACGTGCAGGAGGTAGTGGTGTTTTAATTACTTAGAAGAATTTGGGTGAAGTCACATTCAACCGCATTTAATGTATGAGAAATCGCTCATTACTATGAAGACGTTTACGCATCGGAAAGCTGAAAGCATGCGTACGTATGTTAACTAACGAGCGATTTCTCGTACACAAAATGCGACTCCATGCTGATAGATGTGATTCCACCCTTTAACTCCTTATAGAGCAAATCTGTACGTTTATGGAGCATAGCCAAGATATAAATCGTTGATAGAAAACGCCAATCGATTACTGTATTGGAATAGTTTCATGACTTTTCATAGCAACTGTCATCTTCAGACCTCTATTTTTATTCTTTGGCGTTGGTCGCTGTTCGATTATTAGTCTCCCTATAACAGCAACTGATAACATTTTCCATTATCTGCATACATTGGGGTTCTGACAACCAGTACCTACTTAGATATGCAATTTTATTTTATTTTCGTTCACTGTAGATGAAACAATTTTGTAAAAAAAAAAAATGTTTAATTTATTTTGTTAAGAAATGGCGTACGGAAATGTATCTCTGTTATTCAACTTTATATACTATGAATTATTCAAAACTTACATTTTAAACTTGTATTTAACTCTTGCCATAAACCATATCCCGCAGCGGGTGTGCTGCGCGCACGCACTGCAATTGTTTACAATAGGCGATCTTGTTTATTTTTGCTGCATATGGATTAAAAAGCTACCAAACTCCATTTCGGGCTTTATTGCTCCTTATTTAGACGTCGCTGTTGTCCGTTTCTTATGTGGGAACTTTTTAAAACCTTTTTACAAAAATACACTCATGAAAAAAGATAAAACCTATTTATTGTCTTTCTTATTGATGATAAGTAAGGTTGTGAGGGTCCCCCCACATCTAGCGTCTCGCGAGCGTCGCGTCGGGCCAACTGTATGGAAAAAGACGTCGCGTTGACGCGACGTCGACGCGGCGTCAGGCTTTGCCCATACAGTTGGCCCGACGCGACGCTCGCGAGACGCTAGATGTGGGGGGACCCTAAGTAAGTAAACACTTTATTGTACAAGAAAGGAATACAACACATGATAGTTAAAATAAAAAGTTTCAGTACAAAGGCGAACTTATCCCTTTATTGGATCTCTTCCAGTTAACCTTCGAGCATTTGAGGGTCAATATTCCGTTTTGTACTTTTGAAGGATTACAAATTTTTATTATTTAATTTTTATTATGATTATTTGATTAGTTTAAAAAAGAACACTGCTTGAAATATGTCATATCCACACAAAAATACTACAGATAATAAAAAATTTAGGTAAATTAGTAGAAATTTAACTTACGAAAAGTAATAGGTACATTGATGATACGTTAGTTCATAGGTACCAACTTTCAGGGAATTAAGCATGTGTGAGATTTTTTAGCAACGGCACACCTCAGAAACTGACGATCAAATATATGAAAGAGGCGCGTTCCTAGCACACAGTCGAAGCTCGTGTAGGTGAACGCGTACTATGCTTGTATGAGTGAAACATGACAGGTCGACTGTTCGCGTTTTTGACAGGCGGTAACTGTGAGGTAACCGAGAGGGGGTGGGCGGCACTTTCAGCGGGGAGCGGGAGTGACCATACTGTACGATAATACTCTTTATTATATTATGGCAATGATTTCTTGTCTCCCAGTTCTACGAGTAAAATACCTAGTAAGTAGTAAAGACATAATAATAGGTACCATTATATTAAAGTTCAGTTAAACTGAACTGAGTGAACGACTCAGTTGTATGAAGTTATACAACTATAACTTGCAGGCTATTGTTTCACTTGGCGTGGAGCACTTAACCTAACTAGGCAAGTTATTGTTACTTCCCAGGTTCAACACGAGAATAACGAGAACCGTGGAATATTGAAACTGATGCTGAAGAAAGTTTAGTGACTATAAACTTTAACCCCCTTATTCATAAACGTACTCTAAAGTTATCAAGCCGATAAAGTTCGTTTGTCTCTTTCTATCACACCAATACGTCGGAAAGGGAGAAACGAAATTTATCGGCTTGATTACGTTTATGAATAAGGGGGCAAGAATATAACCACATATGTATCGCGAACACCTACCTACATATTATATGAACATGAACTATTTATTTATTTATTCTGTACTGAACATAGAAAGACAGTGTACAATAGGCGAACTTAATGTCGTGGGCATTTATTTCTCAGAGCGTTTCAACTTTTTTGATTTCGGTGGCAGCATTATTACCGGAACCCCGTAAGCGTAGCATGAGTTTTCTTTGTTTCTGGTAGAAATCCGCGACTTCTATTTAAATTTACAAAATTTCATGTGACTCTTACAGGATTCACGTAAAAATGTTGCCACCGAAATCAAAAAAATTTAAACGCTCTGAGAAATGCCCTCGTAGGATATTTTCTATTAAATGACAAAACCCTGGAGTATTACACAAATATTCAATTTTCACAATTTTTAATAGGCTTTTTAAATCACTTACTATATTATAGTTTTAGAATTTAGTAACATTAACAAGCAAACAATCGAGTTTGTCCAAATATCCATGATCATTCATTAACTCATGTTCATAATAGGTAATTGACTAAATGTCTATTACACAAAAGTGAAAAAATTTAATCAGTTTTAAATAATTTGTCTTCAAACCCGCATGAAATAACAATTTCATTCCAAGCGTCGATTATCTAAAGAACAGATGCGTCATTTTAAAATAAATAAAAATAAATATTAAAACCAGGCCTCGTTAAGCCATTGTTCATAAATCAGTAGTAACCAGCGGCCATAAAGACGATTTCGACACGTGTCCCATAAAACTATTAGAGGGTCTAGTCTCGTTTATGGGCCATATTAATTCGCCTTTTCAGTCGTAAAAATTAAGTTGTTTCGTGGTGTGATGCAATGGTAATCCCATTCTTTTGGGGAGCAGATGCTGCTCTAAATTTTTAAGTTATGATTGTTTTATTGCTACTAAACTCAAGTATGCATAATAACGTTAGAAACGATTCATTTAGCAAAATAGTTAGGAATTTCTAGTGTCAAAACCGTTTTATAAAATTACATTTTTGGTAACAGGTACCTCAGCAGTTCTCGAAAAGTTTGTACAAAAATTAAGGAAAAAGTTAAATTTGTTTCTTAATTGGTTCCTATTTTGTTACCAAGATTTTTTTGATGAATTGAAATTTTAGTAAGTTTTATTTCATCATTAAGGTTCTCTAGTATCTATATTTTCTTAATTATAACAATTATCCTGTATATATCTTACGAAAGTCGACTTATATTACTAAATGTTGGTAACAAAATAGGATCAATTAAAATTTGCTGACGTGGCTATGTACAAAGTATTCGGGAACTGCTCACCTAAATAAAGAAATAACAATCAACAAATGTGAGTGTGCACAGGAAACATCCCACTTTGTGGACTCCTAATATACAAGTAATTCTCACCTTAACGGTAACCGACAAAGTGGGACGTATTACTAAACACACTCACAAATATCAATAAAATACGTATTTCTAATTTAGTTGGCCATTTGTCGGTACCTTATAATTATTTTTGTGCCATGGATTCAAAATACAAGTGTGTTATTCTAGATAATTTACACTTCTTAAAACTGTGTTTTTTAATCAATTCATGATTTCGTAATTAGGTTTATGTTTCCTTCAGTTACGCGTCTGACTTCTCACGTCATCTACACATTTAATACTCCGAATCTAACACCAAGCATCTCAATAACTCTAAGTTAACTACCGCAGTTACCCCGAGGTCGACGTTTCCCCTTTATTGTCCAATCACGAGATAATTATGATTTATAGAAGGATGTCGAATCGGGCTCGGTTAACTTTAACGATTTGAATAAATGATTAAGATGATTAAATTGGGTGATCAATGGGTGAAGATTGGGTGTCCGTGTAACGGTTTTGAGGCCTCGAGGCTTGTTTCTCGAATTGTGTGCCGTTGATTTTAATGGAAATAATCAAAATCTTAACTAATATTTCAATTTGTATCACTTTATTAAAAGTAATGTAGGTACTCGTATCTTAAGAGTTTATGGGTAATATTAGGTATATTCATAATTTTACGGTTTTTGTTAAAAGTAGAATCAAAACTAACAGGCTAATTCTTAAGTACACTTATATGTCAACTTATATGTCATTTGAATATCGTGTATTTTGATCGTGGTTGCCCGGAGTGTATTCGCGTGGTTGTGGCGCACAGGAACAGAATGACATCTTTCGGATATCCTTCTAATGTTCTAATGGCTATTTTACTACAGTGATACTGACACTTGACACTGACAATTTTATTCATATCTCTGGGTTGATAAGAAACACTGGAACTTTCGATTGATCCATGGAACATGGCGGATCGTTCTCCAAATAATATGTATTTTTTATTTTTACATTCTGCTGTTTAATGTATAAGTATGATAGGATATTATGCAGTAAATAGCTTACGCAAAGGGTGCAGTTGATGAAGAATTCGTTTGGAGATGCGAATATCCAATTCTACGGACATCACTCGGCAGTTCGTGGTCCCGGCCGCCATCATGCGTTGTACTGCTGCTCCAGCTATCCTCCAGTGCAACGTGAAGGCCTAATCACTTACATGCACACATCGATGTTTTTTATATCTATGTAATACACTTGTTATTGGCAAAGGCCCACGAGGCTGCCATATTGAATAAATGAATTAAGTAACACTGTCACTCAGCGTCAATATTTCTTGTTGAACAGGCAATGCACGACGAAGTGTCACGCCGTATCTTGCGTAGGCGACGGTCGCGCGACCGTCGCCGTCGCGTCTCATACTTCCATATCGATAAGGTTTGATTTCGTATGCGTCGCATCGCCGTCGCGCGACCATCGCGCGACCGTCGCCCACGCAAGCCACGGCGTCACTGTCGGGTGACAATTGGCACTATTCTGAAATATAAATATAAAAATAAATAAATATTAGGTATAGGACATTCTTACACAGATTGACTGAGTCCCACGGTTTTCACATTATCCGATCCGATATCGGATGTCGGAAGAATTTCAAAGAAAAAATCCAAGATGGCGCCTGTGATGTATGGGTACGGTCGAGATCCATATATCGGATAATGTGAAAACGCACTAAGCTCAAGAAGATTTGTGTTGTGGCTACTCAGACAATATATAATATACAAATACTTGAATACATAAAAACATCCATTACTCAAGAACAAAATATCTGTGCTCATCACACAAATAAATGCCCTTACCGGGATTCGAACCCGGGACCGCGGCTTAGCAGGCAGGTTCACTCACCCGCTAGGCCAGACCGGTCGTGAAATATGCCACAGATGTCGGTGTAACTTTGAATAGGATTTTTTAATTTATTGAAATTGTTACTACGAAAGCAGTTCGAATATTGAGCTAAATACTAATAAATATTCCTTTCAGTGTCACGTCAAATGTGACATGTTTAATAAATATTGCGTAAACCATGAATCTTCGATAGTGACATTAGTGACCTATTTGTTAACAAGTAATTAAGATAGTGACGGTCGAACTTCGGGGGACGATTTGGCAATAGATAATTATACTATACAGACATACTTATACAATGTACCGTTCATAAGTACCAATTACAAATACAATTTCAGCAAAGTTTGGTTGCAGATTTTGCAAGACCTTTTCCGGATCTAACCTACTCATTTCGCAATCATTACTGTTCTTTTAACCAGTACGAGTTCTGACCACCAAATCTTAATACTTCGTTTTTGACATTTTAGCGTAGTACGTCACTCGATAACATAAACGTCATGGAAAATGACATTCATCCGTATAAAGAAAGTCAACAGCGTGCAGCACTCTTAACCGGTTACTTAATACAACTGATACAACCAAAAATACATACATTTTCTAGACCACCAAGTAACGTGCTCTAAAACTCATGTTAGAAGTTCATTTATCAGTATGACTTGCTGTAAATGACGTCACCATTAAATCCTACACCAATTAAACAGTAAACGAGTCCATTAACGCGTTGTGCGCGTGCGCCGTAATCTGTCATAATACGACTACAAGCAATTAATGGGCGTCACACACTTTAGTACTTTGTCGTCATACAGAATAAGTAGTGTAAAGACAGGAAATTTTATATGTTTTTATCTAATTTACGACTATTGTATGAATGGTACCTATGTTTCGGCTCAAATCTTAAAAACTTAATTATTCAATTAAAAATAAATTTCACAAACATACAGATCGTAGGCTTACCTAAAGATCAAAATATGTGAGGGACAGTACAATACATATATGTACAGTCAACCAATTGGAACCCTAGGCCACTGTAGAACTATGTTACAGTGACGTTATAAATCAGATTGTAAGAAATCTCTCAATGCTTGTCATTTTGACATGGTTATAGATTCCAATTGGTTGACTTTACATAGGCTTCACGGCTCCATTAGGTACCTACACACTTTGAACCTTGAAATATCTTCTCCCATGCGATTTTTTTGGTAGTATCTGATGATTAACATAGTTAATGAATGGTCATGAGAAATCTGTGATGAATAAGAAATCCGTTTCTGAAAGCTTTGACTTTTTAAGTCATGAGTCATGGTCGCTACACGGTACCTACACTCCACGTGCAGGCTGTTGTGTTGTATACAGGAGAGCCTGTGACGTAGAAAACAAGTCGATTTTTGGACAATTTGGTCCTAAAGCTTAATTCTGCTTCTTTCCGCTATCGCCCTACGAGACAACATTTCCATCTCCATCATTTAGATGGCTGGCAGTCCTCAACTGTGCGTTTCTCCAGAAACTTCCTGCCTCGCACAGCTAAACTGTGGAATGAATTGTCGCCAGTTGGTATTTCAAACCTTCAAGAAAAGAGCGTATACCCATCTTAAAGGACTGCAACGCACCTCCAACACTTCTGGTGTTTCGGGTGTCCATGGGCGGCAGTGATCGCTTACCATCAGGCGACCTGTTTGCTCGTTTGCCTCCTATCTCATAAAAAAATGCAATGGACTAGTCAGTACCTTGACAATAAACATCAATCAACAAATAAGACAATAATTTGCTAAACTGTTTTCCAAATCGATTGTCAGTTTCCTCATTCGGCTATAAGTCGTAAAGCTGGGCTTGTTCGAGTGTATGGGCCGTAAAGGGCGCGTAAACAACGTGCCAATCCGCGCTGACATGTCAATCTTTTAAAGCAAGGGGTGAGAGATGAGCGGTTAGAATTAGAATACCTTTTCAAGTAGTGGAAAGTCTCAGGTTCGAATATCAAGTGATGCCTGCTTAGTTATGATAAGGTAGTACTAGTGCTTAACACATAGGTAAATGCTATTTTCAATATTAAGTAATTGGCAATAAATGTGACAGAAAAGTGTCATCTATCGGGCATTCGCGTATTGAGCGCGTGTTGAAATTATCTCACTTGTGGTATTATATTATTGTTCACCGAGACATTTTCCATTTAATTAGCCAAATCTCGTACCTACCTAACTTGGTTTTCAACTTTTCACCGCAGCGACAATGACACTTGACACGGACAATTCTGTGCCTATTTCTGGGTTGATAAGTAACATTCAAATCTAGGGTGAACAGGCATCTTCTGGGCGAGCTCAGTCCATCGTAGGCCACGGCCTTTGGCTAGTCTGTGGCCAAGAGTAAGCCCATTTATAATGAAAAAAAAAATGTTACTCTGCGTCAATATTTCCTTGTTGAACAGGCAATGAACAGCGAAACTGTCCGACAACAATTTTCACTGGGGTGAAACCGGCCGCCGGTCGAGTTAGTGTAAAATTTGACTGATGATTTCTATTTTCCGCCATTACCTTCTATCTTGCACCAAGCCCGTAACAAGTAGTCCTGGAAACGGCCTGTTTACTATCGATTGAGGAGTTCCCATACACCCTACTGTATGTTAAGAATGTATATGTTTACTGTCAATTTGTAAACCTTGTTGTAATAGAAATAAAACTATGGAAACGGATTATATCGCGTGTAATGAACACCCCCACCCGTTGATCACGAATGTAAAGTGTTCGAAACGTCGGGATGAATTGTAAATTAATTATACGCTATATAATCCGTTTCCATAGTTTTTTTTTTTCATGAGTAACTATCGCGATAACCGAAGACAATCTTATTGTAATAGCTTAAGGTCCATTGATAGCCAGAGGGTTGCTGTTTGTTGTATACTTACTGCTTACTTATTTTATGACATCAATTTTTTTTTGAAAAAAAAATATTATTGATTAAGCAATTTAGCTTTAAAGCGACACGAAAATTAGCTTTGATATCTAATAATAGAAACTACTTGACCTAGACTTGGCTCACGAGATAACCGCCATGTGGGATGTTGAATCAACGATCATTGTTCCGATAGTCGTTTCAGCGAACGGTCTCATAGCGAAGAGTCTCGACCAACATCTTAAGAGACTTTCGCTAGGTGGCTGGATCAAGGGCCAGATGCAGAAGGCGGTGATCTTGGACACAGCGCGGATAGTCCGACGGTTCCTCTCTCCGCAGCCCTAACCACCGGCAGCTTGGGCCCTGCCCCGCTGCTGGCGGCACCCTAGGTTAGGTTTTTTATAATGTGTTTATATGTTTTTTATTGTTTTGTATGTGTTTTTGTATTTTACTTTTATATTCATATTATAAACAGCCTAACTTAAGAGGAAAGATGAATAAAAGAAAACTACTTGTATGGGAATAGTGAAGCAGTGAGCACCTAGCATCCATCATCTCACAAAATTTTAAGCATTAGCTAGACACAAATCACATTGTCTAATCTGATATCGGATGTCGGTCTATAACACATTTTATTATTGTTTGTTATTTAAACAAAAACCGATCTAAATCAGCTGCGGTATCCTTCTTTGATGAGCTACATCACCAATTAAAATTACATGCGGCACGAATATTAAATAAAAAAAACCTGAATTGGCTTCCTAGTATCTCAATTTGCTACCATCGATTGACCCATTCGCCAGTAGGTAGATAATTTTCAGAATATCTCAACAAAAAACAAAACAGCTTCCTGTCTAGTCCTGAGTACTCGAAACTGATCAAATACCTCACTTAAAACTCAACACTGTTACGTTTTAAAACGGTCCAAATCTGAATGTAAAACATGGGCACCCTGATTGCTTTCTTTAACAAAAACTCGGTGTAGTGTGACCATAAATTTAATAAGGCGTCGGACAAGGCGAGTCTCCCGTGGTGACCACTTCAGCCCTTCTCGGAAGACTGTCCACGCAGGGTGTTATTTTAGGTGGTGATTAACCTATATGATTGGTTCGGTGAACATGTGTATAAGTAGGATAGGTACTTATTACTTAGCTACCCTGTTCTTCGTCTTAGTAAAGTTATTATCCTTTTCCTGACCTTTATAAATCTATTACCCATAGATGTATGTAAATGTATTTTCAGATTATCCGATCCGATATCGGACGTAGGACCGATATCCTATATTTTATGGGAACCATTTTTGACATGCTGCCTACATTCGATATCAGATCGGATTCGAAAATGCTCTAATTTAAAACTACGTTTGGTAGGTCGAAAGGGTAAAACGTTGATATGGTACAGTACAGTTCCTAATTTGATTCTTCCATATTCTTTGCTTGTACCTATGTCTGACTTGATATACCTATATCCCTTTAGATGATTTTAGCATCTAACTTCTATAGTTTTGCTAGCTTCTCAGCACTTATCATTACGGATCAAAGTGATCTATTTTTTTGGACGAATCATGGTACCTAAATTCGAAGTTACCTAATTTTTTCATACAAAAACATGTTTTGTATAAAGACACAATTTCAGAAAATATATCACATCCAATTGTAATTATAATACTACCTAAAACCACAAAATAAATCAAAACTCGGCACTCAAAGCTTCACGCTTTAATTCTCACCAAATACGAGGACAGTTTTTTTATCCTTTAAAGTGACCTTCTTTTTTCAAAAGGCACCTCAATAAATCTGTATTCCGTACTTTTAGACCTTTAAGAATGAGCTTAAACGTTTCAAAGCGTTCAATTTTAAATTGGTCCTATAGCGGTTAAATTTCGCGTCTTATACGACCTTTCGGTCGTATAATGGCAGTTTTGTCCGCAAAGACTGATTAAGTGGTGCGTATGCGCGGCTGACGAAAGCCTGGCAATAAAGAAGATATATAAGCTGTTTATGACTTTTTTGGCTTTTGTGTCTTTTGGGCCTAATCAGCGGTCACGGTTAGGTATTTCCTTAAAGTTCACGCTTATTTCTTAACGTTTTACGGCTTTGAAACATTATTGTTAGTTATAAAGCTCAAGTTTTTTAAAAATCGTGCTTGGTCTACATAAATCTGCTTATGATATACATACCACATATATATACCACGATACATATACTAAGTATATACCACGTCGATGGCAAACAGGCATACGGTTCCATCTGTCACAAATCATAATAATAAATAAAATAAATAATAAATAAATTATAGGACATTCTTACACAGATTGACCGAGTCCCACGGAAAGCTCAAGAAGGCTTGTGTTGTGGGTACTCAGACAACGATATATACATACATATATATATACAATCACGCCTGTATCCCATAAAGGGGTAGGCAGAACACATGAAACTACTAAAGCTTCAGTGCCACTCTTGACAAATAAGGGGTTGAAAGAAAACGAAACTGTGACATTGCAGTGACAGGTTGCCAGCCTCTCGCCTACGCCACAATTTAACCCATATCCCATAGTCGCCTTCTACGACACCCACGGGAAGAAAGGGGGTGGTGAAATTCTTAACCCGTCACCACACAGGAGACGATATATATAATATACAAATACTTATATACGTAGAAAACATCCATGACTCAGGAACAAATACCTGTGCTCATCACACAAATAAATGCCCTTACCGGGATTCGAACCCGGGACCGCGACTTAGCAGGCAGGGTCACTACGCGCTAGGCCAGACCGGTCGTCAAAACCCACAACCCACGTCACACGTGGATCATGGAACGCTCATTTTGAAATTAGAACACTATGGTTTGTCTATAAATGCCCTAAACTTTATGTCTTCTTACCTTAGCAATAGAACACAAACAGTAGTTGTTAACAAAACTCGCTCTAGCGGGACTGTAGTCCAATTAGGAGTGCCACAAGGCTCAATTTTAGGTCCATTCCTGTTTTTGGTTTATATAAATGATTTGCCATGTATAGTGAAAAACTTTTGTGAAATAGTACTTTTTGCTGATGATACATCACTGCTTTTTAATGTTGACCGAAAATCTACGGATTACAATGTAATTAATAGCACGTTAGCTGATGTACTGCAGTGGTTTACTGTCAACAATTTACTTCTTAATTCTAAGAAAACCAAATGTATTCGATTTTCTCTGCCGAATGTTAAACCAATCGATACAAAAATACTTTTGAATGATGAATGCTTAGAGATGGTACAACACTGTTTCTTGGTTTAACATTGGACAAAAATCTACAATGGAGTCCTCATATAAAGAAACTAGCAAGCAAATTAAGTTCAGCCGCATACGCCGTTAGGAGAATCAGGCAACTGACTAATGTTGAGACAGCTCGCCTAGTGTATCATAGTTATTTTCACAGTGTAATGTCATACGGTATTCTGGTTTGGGGCAAAGCAGCTGACATACAGACTATCTTTGTATTACAAAAGAGAGCCATTCGTTCTATTTACAACTTAGGAACACGTGAATCAGTAAGAGAACTCTTCAAAGAAATTAATATCTTAACTGTAGCTTCCCAATACATTTATGATAGTATAATTTATGTTGTTAAGAATTTAGACTGTTTCACTAAGAATTCTGATATCCATAATTATAACACTAGAAACAAAAATAAGCTTGCCATAAAGAAGTTTCGTGTCCGTAAAGTACAGAAGTCATTTGTTGGGCAATGCATTCATTTTTATAATAAGTTACCTGACACTGCTTTGAGATTACCCCTCCCAGCTCTTAAGAACTACTTAAAAAAATCATTGATGTTAAAGGCTTATTACAGAGTCGAGGACTATTTGACAGACAAACATGCATGGCCCGAACCAGAAACTACAAAAAACGAATAGCAATTAAAATAATTGTATTATGTATAGAGGACACAGTTCAGATAAGAAAGCACATCAAATATTTTATATTTTATGTTGTGTAGGTAAATTACATATTTAATGATATTGAGATTCATATTATCTTTTTCTTCTATGACAATTTGATATGTTTTCTCTGAAGAAGAACGACGTATTATTAAGCAATAATATAATTTATTGAAATTGATTTCCATAGAGTACCTAGTCTGTTCATATTCTTTGATGAATACTTTTGCATGTTAAATTGTATGTTGTTATTTAATGCATGTTAATTATAAGATGTAATGTTTTGAAAAGAAGTTGCCCGCCGAGTTTCTTGCCGGTCCCATAGTGGATACCCCCCTCCCAACTGAGGGGGGACTGAAATCTTCTCGAGGCTGAGGCGTAGGGTTAGAGCCGGCGTAGCTTTATTTGACGTTCATATGCGCATTGTAATATGCCTACTTGAAAAATAAATATTTCATTTTCATTTTCATTTTCATTTTCAATATACTTACTACCTACATACCTACATAGTTTATTTTTCTTTTTTCTTTTGTGTAAGATACATGACTGTTTACTAATCTTATTGTAGATGTCATCTTAGTCGTTTGGATCGGCTGGATCGGTTGCTACAATCAATAATGACGGAATCTGGTTCAAACAGCATAACCACTTGAATCACAAAGCTTATACCTACCAATGAACCTACCATATATGTTTGACCCCTGATTATAAACACTGCTAAAGGAAACTACAGCTCAAATAATATAAGTGACAAGGTATAAGACAAATACATACATGTTTTATTAATACGTTGTCTCAGCTCATACCACTCGGTGACGCGTAAACTTTGAAGTCTCAGACGCATCGTCTACCTCTGCCAATAAACGTATCTCCATCGAAAAATCCATTTGAAATACGACCTATTTGATTAGAACTTGAAGTCCAATTTTATAGTTGAATGATGTAGTTGATAAGATGTTTTCAAAGTTGACGCTAAAGTTATTGATGACGTCGATCGTATCAGCAGGGCTAGCCGAAGTGACAGTCGTTGAGGCTACGTGGATATCGAAACGCAGTCTGCCTCTGTCGCGCTACACTAGAGCGATAGGAAGAGCTAGCTATACACTTACGGATCGTAATGTGTGACATTGTATAGGTGCAGGTGCCTAGGACGATGATTGTCAGGCCCCGTAGCCGAATGGCATTTCTACGAAGCGAAACGAAAACGAAATCCCGCGAAAGGTAGTCTGGCTCTGTCGCGCCAATACGCAAGAGCGTTAGAGATAGATATCTATGAGTTTCGTGAGCGTTTGTGCCATTCGGCTACGCACCCAGTGCCTATAGTCAGAAGGTACTAATAGGGACTTGTCTTTGGCCGGCCCACAATGGATAGACTAGTTCCGACCTGTATTTAGAATGACACTAATGCTTCAATATGCCCTTATTGTATCCTTCCTCCTTCCTTATAAACTGATCTCGAACTCCGTTTGGAGTAAAAGTCTGCATTTCTAGTACTAAATTAAATAGCGAGTATTTTGTAGGAAATGGCAATGATACATTTGTCTTTGAGAAGTTCTAGAGGATTTATTGAACGAGTGTTTAAAAGGCGGTGTATAACATGAGATCGAGATGAACAGACTATACTGCTACCATGATAACTGATAATCAGAGATCGGATTTTTGTGCGTCATTTCATACTAAATGTCATTAAAATGACGTAAGTCATAGAAAGTAGATAATATATGTATCTTTATTTTATAAATAATAATAACAAGCAGTAATAAAACGTAGTTAGAACTTAAAAACTATGATAACCCAGTGACTTTCAACGCATATCTGCAAAATATAGTTTTAAAAGCAACATCTACAAAATATTACATTTTATTTTATTTTATTGTAAGTAATTCACTATGGCGAAATCAGGTTAAATATATATTAAAAAAACATAGTACTATCATTAACATTATTAAGCAATAATCATGGCTAAAACTTGATGATCATCAGAAAACATAATAACGATCTTATCTTTCTGACACATCTCAACTAACAGCTGCCAGCATCGAATACAAACCATTTAATTATGATAAACATATTATAATACACCTATGATAGTTTTTGCAAACAGTAGCAATTTTACAATAATTTAATTATTAATTCTAGTGTCAAGTTCACAAAAAGTTTCACAATTTTATTGTATAATTGACACGTGTCGTGAGACTCGTGAGTGTCGTGACATTTAAAACTATTTAAGAACATCTTTTATATTCGTACAAGGAAGTACAATTCATAAGGTAATTCTTAAGGCTCATTTAGATGGCACACGACATCGCATGCAATTTATTTACATACTTCGCTGAGGTTGCATTCAATTCAGTCAGCCGATTAAATGCCACATCGCAATGAAAATCGCATGCCAGATCTCGTAGCATCTAAATCAGCCCTTAATATTCAAATTTCGAAGGTTAGCCTTCGATTCGAAGCCCACTGCACTAACAAACAAAACAAAAGCGTCCAGGATGTATTTAAAACAAATGCGCATCGTGTATCGAGCACTAAAAACTAATTGGGAGAGAGGCTAAAAAACGGACGGGGCAAGAAACATGGACGGCTGATGAAATATTCAACGTGACATGATTGAGTCTTTGCTTGTGCACATAGAATTTCAAAATGTGCTACGTTTAAGGTTCGCTTGCGTTAATTGCCAATTGACGGAAAAGGGGCTGGCTACCTAGTTTGGTTTGTAGTTTTTGCTTGATCATGCTACTACGTGCGCGATGCACGTCTTTTCTTGAATAATTATAAAACTATAAAAAAATGTTAAATATATATATCCTAAAAATTAAAGAGGACCGCAATACACATTTTCTTTATTGCAAATTTCAATACAGTAAACGATACAATGAAAAGGTACCTTCAAATCAAGAGTGAACAGGCATCTTCTGGGCGAGCTCACTCCATCGTAGGCCACGTCTTTGCCAACAGCAACTAATTGTAAGAAGAGAACAGATATGAAGAGAGAGAAAATATGTAATTATCTGAGATGTTAGAAAACATGACGATTTTGTCTAATAAAATGACGTAAAACTACATATCAGTAATGTAACTAATGTGAAATCAAAATAAAAACATAAGGATATTTTTTTATATGCATACTCAGTTTCGCTTATTTTAGGTGCGAAAGCTGGATGATGCTTTGAATGTCAAATTAGATTCATACATTGCTTGACAATAACTAAAATGCTTATAATACCCAACATACTGAACACTTGACAAGTGTAGTGTATAGGTGTCTCGAGTACATATGGCAGTCGGTGTCCGAGTGTGATGGAGCACGGACGTGCGGTGTGTATTGGCGAGCCAACCCGATGTATATAGTGTAATAGCGTGACATTACAAGTGGCGACGAGGATAAAAGCAAGTACTTACCACGTGAATCTAGTATTCGGAAAAGATGGGATAGAAACATAAGTAACATAACCTATAAAATCGAGTAACGATGCGCCATGATGCACCGTTATCTTTTTGTAAACAGGTTTGGTTACCTGCCGTTTTAAATTACTGGCATTCTTAGTAGTTTCGGAACGTAATGAAGCTAAATGAAAGTGTTCATTAAATACTACAAAGCGAAATGATTATAACGGCAGTTTTTCAAGAATTAAGTCAAAACCAAATAAAAATAAATGAAATGTTATTTCTTTCAACCGTGCGAATATAAACCTTAAGCAGGTAACCGATAGATGTAATTAATAAAATGTTTGAGGCAATTGACAACATACGGCCAGCCTTCCTAGATTGTCATGCCTATACAGGTGTCGGTGTGTGGCTCCTACCTACCTAGTAAACGGTTTGGTTACCTACCTAGATTGCCAAATGTTTTTAGGTACCTACCAAAATGTTATTTGAGTTTATGTGTAGTGGGTTTATAAAATTGATTTATTATTTACATAAATCACAGCCCGGAATCATTACAATAATTTCCGTCCAACCAAGAGAAATGATATTTATTTTTAATTAGTGAAGTTACCATCTACCTGTTGGTTGGTTTAATACACAAAATTATGTGATGTTGCTAAATTTATAAATGGTTAAGCTATTTACCTAAATAAGGCATTTACTTGAATGATAAAATGTTGTACAACCATCACACTTAAATGTCCTATGGTAGCATTAGTCGATGTTTGAGAGTAAGGTGAAAACCAAAACAAACTAGATAAATACTTACCTAAGTATACTTCCTTACAGGGGTGAATTTACGTAAAAGTAACGTAAGTCACGACTTCATTAAGTGGTTATTTGAACTACAGCTGCAAATGAAAGGATCTATGCATATGTCGGGAAAGTAACACTTATTTAGAGATAGATTATCACTTGAACGTGAATCTTTTGAATTGATTGAACATGCCATAAAATCATGACTAATACTCTTGTCGCGGATTGACTTACGTAAACATTCCTAACGCCGATTTCGAGCAGTTTTATCTGAGTATTTAATTACTTAAAAACCAGAAAACCAGATGGGTTCACATTAAGTGCTAAATATACCTAAAAGTGATATACAGGATGGTTCTTGATAATGAACCTAACGACGTGTCAAATTTAACGAAAAAAAAAACACGGTATAGAAAAAAAAATTCATTTTTGAAGCACTTATGATAAGCAGTTTCCATCTAAGTATTAAATTACTTTACCAGTAAAGTCGGCAGAAAAAAAGAGGCATTAAACGGATATGCAACTCTGTACATTCAATTGTATCGAACATTTAATTGGCACCTAAGTACTATGAAATTTTATGCCATTTGTGGCTGAAAATAAGGCATTAAATTGCGAATTTGGAAACAGCACATGGAGGTGCACTCTGTACATTCAATTGTATTGTTTAGTATCGACCGTTTAAATGGCATCTAAATACTATGAAATTTTATGCCATTTGTGGCTGAAAATAAGGCATTAAATTGCGAATTTGGAAACAGCAGATTACAGAATCTGGACATTTAATTGTCATGTGTGTGAATTGGATAACAGAAATTCTGGTTATTAAGCTAGTTAATACAGCAGATTACCGAATCTGGACATTAAATTGTCATGGAAAAAAAAACCTACTGGTAACAGAATAACAATGACCTGACCTGTACAGTGTGCACGGCTCATTCAAAGCAGATAAAATGTATCTGGTCATTAATTTGACATGACTTTAGCCTTACGAGGATAAATATAGATATATGTGGAACCAGCAGATTACTGAATCTGGACATTTAATTGTCATGTAAAATAAATGAAAAAAAAAACATACCTTGGTTAAGGCAGATATATTTATCTGGTCATTAAATTGTTGTAAACATAGTTAAACAGCAATTTAAAAAAAAAAAAAAAAACTGAACATTGAATTGTTGCAAATATGAGCTTAATGATAATAACCTAAACACGAAGTAAATTACGGTTATACTGGTTGAACGTGCGCTTAAATGACGCTTAGATCAGATGATAAATGCTATCTGAGCCTTCAATTGTCATAATAGTAGATTGACGTCGGTCAATAAATATCATTAAATTGAAACCGAAATAAATTACACATATGAAAGAAAAAATACCAAGGCATCCAGTGCCTGAGAGTCTGAGACAACTACCCCAGTAAAACACTCAAGTACAATGACTGAGTACTTTGAGATAGCATAAGTTGAAATATTTTCAATATAATATATTTTGACTTGTGTTAGTTAGAATCATTAAATTGATTGGGTACAGGTTGCCCCAAGAAAGTCCAGTATGGCTTCTTAATTGTCGTTGGAGGCATTTGACAGCGAAGGTGATCCTACATCAGTAGGAGTTCGGTAGGAGCGCTGGAAAAGAGCACTCTTTATATACCTAGATGCCGCTAACGTCAATCAGAGTGAAAAGAGTGAAAAAAAAAAATAAATAAAGACAGTTCATTGGTTTGACATTGCATTGTATATAAAAAAAACACGTAGTGGTGCAGCTGAATTGAATAAAATTAAGCGAACGCTTGATACATTTCAACAACGCGGAAAAAAAGAAGTTGCTAACTCTGCTTACCGTCAACAAGGCTTTGTCAGTATGGGTGACCTCAAGAGAAAGACATGCCTATTTAAGTTGATCTATGATAGATTTTCAAAGACAATCTACGTCAGTTGAAAATCATTACAAAAATATATTGGTACTGAAGGTACTCGTTATCAGTTAGGGTAATAGGTACATACTGCAGAGATTCATGTAGGTGAATCTCATACAAGTCAGGTGTCCAGTTAAAACAAATAAACTAATGGATCTGTGAGCCTCTATTGAACTAATATAGAAAAAAAAAATAAGAAATAAAAATGCTGAACTTGTTTGCGTAATTTCACGGGAGGATATTGAAATCTCACTAGTGACCTTATTTCGTCTGGTCAAGAAAATGAACAAAAGGACAACAATCAGCGGCTGAATCAGCTTTGTCTGTATTGATTGTAAAATGTTAAATAATCACAGATTTCAATGCTTCACGTCAATTATCTAGGTACCTAACTACTTACAATGCACATTATTTAGAAGTTAGGGAACATGATTCTATTCTATATATAAATGGATTGATAGACGGATGTGAAGTTAAGGGTACAACTGAGAGAAATTTGCCTTGTGAATCTAACAAACTCGTCTTGTTGCGTGTTTATCTGTTTGAAACAATAGTATTTTAGTAAAGGGAATAAATCACAATATTGATGATACAAGTCGAATTTGTACGAACCAAACAACAAGGTCAAACTTGTTAAAATATATTTTATTGAATCAGCCAAACATTATGTTTAAATCAATATGTGACATGTGCTTTTACAAAATCGACTTGTTGGTTTAAATAAAAGATTGGTTCAAAAAAAAAAAAAAAAAACAATAATATTTCCTCTCACGAACGCTCCGGCTGTGGAATGAGCTATGTCAAGGTATTCCCCGATGAACTACAGTATGGGGTTCTAAAAAAAAAAAGGACTATACAAGTTTCTAATGGGTCGACGACGCGCATGTGACACCCCTTGAGTTGCAGGCGTCCATAGGTTACGGTGACCGCTTTCAATTAGGAGGCCCTATAACTGTTTGCCACCGACGTGGTATAAAAAAAATGTAGAAGGAAGTGTAACTACACTTAACAACATCAAACTTGTAGTTGGAATGAAAGAACACGTAGGCGCAATTAAAAAAAAAAAAAAAAAAAAAAATAGAAATGTTGAACGAACATTAAATCTAGTTGTTTTTCTCTCCGTGTGACACATAAATAAACGCTGAGTCTGTCAAGATATAACATCTCCTGAAGGAATTTAAAGACACAGCTGCAAAAACAAATTCAAATCGTGGTACCTGGGGAGAAACACTGTGCTTACCTACTACGAGGTAGTTACCTCGTAGTTCGGTGAGCTGTATAAGTATTCTGTTACTCCTGTTACTCCGGTCAATTTCAGTATGACTTGATGCCTTGTAAATGGGCATGCTGATTTGTTCAATTGATGAAACAAAATCAATAAAACGATAAAGTGGATACGTGACCCTGAATAGGATTTTAATGCATATTCTATATAGTATCTCTGTGTATTACAATGCAATGAATCACGAGCCCTTTCGATCCAGAAAAAAAAAACAGTAGACAGTAAAAGTTTTAATAACTATGCACTGCAATTTATAATTAAATTTATGAGTAGATCTAACTAAACATTATAATATCCGTAAGTATTATGAATTGCATTAGATGAAATGAAAAATGAAATAAATGTTTATTCAAAAACTAAACCTACAACTAAATTTATCTTCTGCCAAACCAGAGTATGGTTTGTCGGCAGACGAGGCTCCAGATACATTAGGTTCTATAACTAAATACTTATATGTACTATTTACTAGTTACTAGCAATAATAGGTGCATATAATGAAGTATAGGGCCGATACAATCAGTTATCAATGTTATCATCAATAATTACCTAATATACATTAGACGCCTGACAAGCGACCTATTAAAAAAAAAATAATAATGTAAATCATGAAAAGGTATGAAATTAGTGAAATATTATTGTACGAGCCGTACACCTTAGATGATATGATTCTTGATGGTTGATGGTAGTCTTGATAGAAACACTGATTTTTGATACACTTATAAATTTATTGATAACCAAGGTATACTGAGTACTAGCTAGGAGCACGTATAAACATAAACTAATGCATAAATCGATGTATAGCGTAATCGCAAATACAGCGATCAATCAATCAATCAATCATTATTTATTTGCAATAAAACATAACTAAATGCATGCAAATGCAATCAAGCAATGCAAAGCAATTCTAATCAAGTCATAATTATATTAATTTTAATGCTGACGCGAGAAATGTGCGATGCTTGCATTGTACAATTATATTGTATGATTTGTATGCTATTGAAGAAAAAAAAAAAACAATCATATATGTATATAAAAAAAATGTACTAATCTAGTTTTCAAAACAGTCTGAATTGAAAAAGGTAACAGATTTAAAGAAGAAGGAGGGAGACTGACATCTAGGAATTGTAGTTAATAAAACACACAAGTATGTTTGAGTATACACTGCAGGTGGTGGTGCAGCGTCCGCTCTGAGTCAACCCTCAGACCGGAATGTCCTAAACATATGACTAAAGATAGAAAATTAATCCCTAATTATAACTACTTCACATACAGTACTAAGTGGTAAAGACGGAGATGATCAAGTTAGGAATGACGAAAGTGGGCAGACAATTAGAAGAAACGTAGTTCATTAAAAAAAAAAAAAGAGATACACGGCACAGCATGGCAAGTATTTGAATTAAAACTAAATTGACCTATTATTTAAATATTTATAAAAAAAAAATTAAAACAAGAAAGGGATGTAGTGTATAGGTGTCTCGAGTACATATGGCAGTCGGTGTCCGAGTGTGATGGAGCACGGACGTGCGGTGTGTATTGGCGAGCCAACCCGATGTATATAGTGTAATAGCGTGACATTACAACAAGTTTCACAACTTTTGCAATAACTGTTGCCATAAAAACCAAAACAGAAAAAAAACATAATCCTCATTGTCCTTATACGAGCCCCGGAATATTTCATCAAAACAAAAGATCCCGTAAATAAAACGTCAAAATCAAAAACCGCCTGTCTGCGCGAAATCTGTTAAACTTGTTTCACATCCACAGCAATAGCTTCAAAACTTTCTTTCTATTCGACGTTTTTCATCTCTTTCTTACATCAGGGTTAAAGTGGAATAATCGCGGGTGCGAGAGGGATGGAGGACATGAAGACGTCACGCCGGGCGCAGGCGCACGAGTGTTGTTGCACTTGTTTTGTTTATTTTCTCGGCCGCCATCTTTTTTTTTTTTTTGAAAGCTACGTCTTTGTTCGGTGCAATCGGCCGGGCTGGTAAGTTGGATAATTTCTTTATTCCAGGCCCACCCGACAATTTTGTGGAGCTGCGTTATTATGAGGTTGATTTGTTTAATAATTTTATTACGTTCGCTATTCGCTTTTTGTTAGGATTGCGCGCGCGCGTTTGATATTGCTGATAGGATTTGCGTTTACACGATCTTTGTCTATGGTAATACAAATTGTAACGTGCAATAGGATTGTATATTCAATTCAACTCTCAATTTATTGTACTTTAGAATTTAGAATGAAATATTTGATGAAACTGACATAAGAAGACCTAAAAGACAGCCTTTTTACGGTTTGGTAAAGGAAACGTTGCTCTGTCTGCTCTAAAATTGTGAATAATGTAGTAAACTAACAAAACCATGAGTAAGTATGAAACTTCCAAACCAATTTGAAATTCGCGCATCAACTTCAAACTTTAAACCAAAATGTTTATTTTTTGCGACACCTCACCGTCTAGACATGGCCAGGGTTCTTTTTGCCGAGGAACCCCACTGTTAGACCTTGGGCCCGCCGTCGCTCGAATGCTCTCAATAGGCCCAAAAAAAGACTTAGGGTATTGTGCCTTTGTGAGAAATGTTAAATCTGGACTTATGCTAGTTTGCTCGTTAACCGTAAGGCCTCCTGTGGATTGGTTCTGGTGTATTGTTTAAATTAGTCGTGTATTGTGAAGAGATAGAAGTACAAATGATTAATCAAAATTAACATGCATACTAAGCTACAATGGACGATATTCTTTCTAAGTCAGAAATGTGCTGGAAAACTTTTTGTTATGAGGAGAGATTTATTAGGAAATAAATGGCTAATAATTTCTGGCGGGTTATGGAACCTTGGATGGGTATATCTTTCAACTCTTTCACTTGCCACTAAAATATAATCAATATAAAAAGCAAAGCACCCATACTTAATATTATAAATGGGAAAGTGTGTGTGTCTGTTTGTTTGTCCGCCTTTCACGGCAAAACGGAGCGATGAATTGTCGTGATTTTTTAAGTCGAGATAGTTGAAGGGATGGAAAGTGACATAGGCTACCTTTTGTCTCTTTCTAAAGCGAAAGAAGCCGCGGGCAAAAGCTAGTACCTATTTTATAAATCCCATCGATTTTTGACACACCGTTTATCTTGTTTTGACTTTACCTGCACACCACACCATTTAGCTGTATGTCTCATATACAAAGTAGCAGACGAATTTCCAAAGTATTGAAACATAGTCCCGACGGAAGACCAGCGCTGACCCTCGGGTTAGCATTTTATGCTGCATTTTATGAGATTTTTGTGGTAACTTATATGTTTAATTTTTTTTATTTGCTGTTTCTGTTTTCTTACGTGTGTATTTCGTAGTTATCACGAATAAATAATTGATTGATTGATTGATTGAAACCTTCGTTTCTCCCCCAGATTGGCGGCAGCGGCAGCGGCAGCTGGCGCAACCAGCGAACTCAGCTACCTCGCGGCGCTGCACCCGGCGTACCGGCCCGTCACCTACGACCATCCTCTCTACGGGGCCAACACCATACGAGGTACGTTTAGACTTCATTCTTTCAAAAGTCGAGAAATCCTGAAAAAGAACAGAGAAGAAGCTCTTACAAAGAGATAGGTCCTATAAATAGCTTTCGGCTGCGAAACGATCTTAACATCCTCGCTTGACAACGCCCGCACGTAAAACAGAAGATCAGACCCTTAAGCACAACTTGCCTTGTCGCGCGCGATCGTCCATACATCAAGCGCGACTTCAAGTATGGACTCGCGCGCGACAAGGCAAGTTGTGCTATGGGTATGAGAAGATTTTTTCGCGTCTTTCGGGAAAGAAAAATACTTATTGCAACGACTGTTGCAAAGAATGTTCCAATTTGGTTTCTGGGGACATCATCATCATCATCATTGGCCACAGCATCTTTCCAGATGATAGTTGCAGCACTTGCATCAGCGACTAAGTAAGAGGTAGGTGTTCTGAGTAGGCAGTCTACAGCCTACATCGGTTGTGATGGCTGTACAAGCCAATGGCGGATCGGCATTTTCTGCCGCATCTATCACAAATGTGCTTTGACTCCTGGGGTGGTCCAGCACCTCTACGGAGACGCTTTTGCTTGAGTTGGTCCAACCAAAGCTCGTCATGCTTTACCATACCCTCCCTCAAGCTATGACGCACGACGCTTTCTGGGGACATTGGTACATTAGGTATTTGGTTGTCTACCATCTTTCAGACTTCCATTTTGTCAATTAAAAACACCATGATGATTTTTCACATTTAGTACCTTTTAAAACAGCAATTTAAGTAAATACCCAAAGCAGTTACGCGAAGAAATAATCACTCACTAAATATGAGTGGTGCAAAATCCAAATAGCCGGCTCCGTTGTTAAAAAATCATTCCAAAAGCCACTTAAAGAAATTTTGCTTTACGACGCCGTAAAGACGTAACCCGACCAGCGTTCACCCGACCTGCACTTCAGCGTAGTTTCCAATGAATAATAGACCTTAAAAGCATTTGCAAGTTACATGAGTCCACGTCTGTGCTGTAGCAGGGTCCTTAGCCAACATCACAATCGTAGCTAGCTCTCTCTATCCTGCCGTCCTAAGGTAAAAGGCAGCTATTCGACAAAAGCTAGTTTTGAGATAATCGCAAAAAACCTTCTTTTTTGAATTTCTACAGAACGGAATAACTTTTTTCATTATTTCTTTTTGTATATTGTAGGTATAGGTGTTTACTTATTTTAGACATTATTTATATATTTGTATAGCGACTGGTTTTTTTTTAATTCGCGAAAAGCCTTTTTTCATAGTATTGAGCTTCAAAAATGGTAGATATTACTAGTCAAAAAAGCAGTAAATATGCTTTATACGGTGTTCTAATCTAGGATTTTCTCTTAAACTAGGTTATAACGCCGTATATAATCACATACTGTCTTATTGCTTAGCAACAATGCCTATCTCGCACTCGAGATTCTAAGTTAAAAACAGTATCGTAGTTATTCGGCCTTTTTAATTAGTATCCTAGTGAGTTTTCCAGATTTTCGACTGTACTGCTAGTCTAAAAGAACGCATACTATCAAAAAAATCGAATATACGGCTTTATAGATTAGTATATATGGAAGAAATTAGAATAAAATTCAAACACGTAGTTTAAAAAAGTATGTATTAAAGAAACGAAAAAATGCCATCCTGTCTCTAATTACTAAAAAAAACGATTCTTTTTGGATAGAGATAAATATAATATAATTTAACGAGCCACAAATAAAAGAAACTTTTACAGAACAAATACCTGTTCTTTTAAATTAGTCAGTAAGTAGTAAATTATTTATGTCTAACATACATTTTTCATCAACGCTAAATGTTAATTCGGAGCTTTGTAGAAACTTGCTTACGATGCTTATGGAAACAAGTTAGTTAGGTAATGCTTTGAAAAAAAGTCAATTTTTTATATCGTATGTCATATGTCAATCTGTCAGATAAAAAGTGACTTCTAAGAATTATATGTAATTTAAATGCCAAGATGAGAGGTAGAACAACAACAGTTTTAATTGTGACCAAACTATCTGCAAAGGATTTGGATGTTATGAGAATTGCCGCACAATATGTGAGTCAAAAAGCAGTTTACACTACCTACTACCAAACGATTTGGAATGATCTATACGTATAGTTAAAAAAAATTGCATGGTCGCTTCAAAACACCTGGCCCTTTACTCTAAATTTAGAGAAAAAGATAATAATTATATTATGTGAACAGTTTGCCGCTAAAAAAACAATTCTATCAATTTCTATTAGAGATTGTGCGAATATGTAGCAATAGTTCAGCGAAGTAAAAGCGTAATTCACTGCGCTGGTTATATACAAGAAACAAATACAGGCAAAACGCAGCCAAACTCAGGAATCTTCCGTCAAAACTCAAGCTCGGAAGTTAAACGACCAAGAGGTACCTCAACCTCTGAAAGGTTTCTAATATCTACGATAAATTGATTTTCTCGCGAAAAAATTGGGCAAATGGTGATGGTTTGCCAAGCAATTTTTCCGTTCATTTTCCGTTCAGGGCCGCTTACATTCCTAGATTTACGAGAAGAAAGTGCCTTCATAAGCAAGTGTTGCTTATATGAAAATACAGGGATCGAATATTCTTCTGGTCTGGTCCGATTTAGCTGCTTTTCACTACGCTCGCCTAGTATCGGTCTAGTATCAAGATAATGATGTCGAGTTTGTTGCAAAAAACATTAAATCCGCCGAATTACCCTGAAATTAATTAAGCTAAGAAACAGATAACATCGAACAATTCAGAAAATACTATATAGATTCGTACCCAAAGATATCTTCAACAATGTTACAATATAATACAACAATTGCGATCCAAAGGTTTTTGAAGAATATCAAAATCAAAGTCAACTTGTATAATAGTTTATTGACTAAAAATGTACCATTTTATTTTGTTGTCATAATTAACGATACGGTCCTTATATATCTCTTTAGGATTTTAGTATTCGCTCCCCGAGTTAGAACGCGTGAATATGCAATATGCTTACTGAGCTACCAGAAGCAAATAATTAGTTATAAATTGAATTCGACTACAACAAAATAGTCATTTACTGGATTTGGTTGGAAACAGTGGCAGTGACCCCGTACGTTTATCATATACGCCTTACTTCCACACAAGAATGCCTATGCTTTTTGATACTGGTTATCAACATGCTGAGGCGAAAAATATATTTTTTTATATTCAATTTCCTATTATATTCATATCAATATTCCTTGTTTGTAAAATAAAACAAAATATATGAAAATTTAGACATAAATCATACTGCAAATAACCTACTTCTCCTCCTTATTCCTGATACCCTTATCCCAGCTACAACACGTGTTCCTCTTCCATTCTCCTCCATTTTTTTCATCTCAACACACATATTTCTTTCTAAATTCCTATTTCACATAATTCATTCATAGTTGTTTAGTTAGATTGACCCCTCTCTCTCTATATCAACATTCATCTCTAACGTTCTCATTCATTCATTGTAAATTATTTACTTGTTTTACTGTAAATTAAACCAAAAACGATAAAGTTATAATACTGACTGCTTTTATTAGGTACATACATATTTAAACCATGAAATATTAATAAACTTCATACAGTGTTTGCTGCAAAAAAAATACATACGAACAACTTTTCCACCGCAAACTACGCTAAAAAGACGTATTTGCTTTCGAGCAATAATGCATGAAAATCGAGTTAAATGTTTGTATCTCGAATAAAAAATACAATAGAAATGATGTAGGAAATGTAAACAATACTTATTATTGTTAAAACGTATCAAAAATACAATGATTCAGTATTTTTCCTAACTTCGTTTGGTTTCGATCCATATTTCGCGCTCAAAAAGCCAGCTGCGCTCTCGTACTGGCAGCCACAAGCTGCGGCGGTGCTCGCAGCTCGTCACTGATGGCTTTTCCTTAGCGTATAGTGTCTTTCGGCTGGCGGGTTGATTGACAAAGGTTGGAACATATACTGTTTTATAAGCTAGTTTGCAGCACTTTCACACATTTTAAAAGTTTTTTTACGTTTAATATGACGCCCATACAAAATAAGAAGAACGTATAACACTTATTCGTTTTTATAGACTATTATAGCGTCGTAAAATAATCGAGCGATACTAGGCTTAAATGACGTATTTGACATTTTTACAGAAAAATTTGATATACTGTTTTTTAGACTAGTATCAGTTAAATTTTTTTACCCAAAATCCTATGTTAAAAGCACGTATAACGTCTTTTTCGTATTTTTAGACTAGTTTTTCACTTTTACGTACTTTTAGGCTAGTAATGCTGGATAACATTTCAACCTAACCAGAGCGTAAAAAAACGTATACCTGCATATACGTTGATTTAGCTTAGTTTTGTTAAATATCTGCTTTTTAGGCTAGGAAATCTCGGAAAATTCGTGCAAATACTGCCTTTTTAGAGTTTTTTTCTCGGAAACTAGGCAACATATCGGAAAACGGAAAAAAGTGGTCGATGCAGCTTAATCTGTACATTACGGATATCACAATAACTCAATTTCGGCAAAATGTCGAATAGCTGCCTTTTACCTTAGGACGGCAGTATCGCTCTTCTGCAGTAGCGCGAGAGCCTGCATTTCGATCACGTCAATGATTCTCACTTTGGCTAGGCAGGCTGATCTGATGTTTGTGGGTTAAGGTTCTCTTTGCAGTGTGTTGGCAGTATTGCCGTTAGCCTATAATATTGCCGTAGTTAGTGTGTAATATTACTCGTAACACTAGCGTCTTTATTGCGAGCAATAGTAGTTTGCATACCGAGACGGATAATATTGCTGATGGTTGCTGGGTGTTTAATCAAGGTTCGAGCGCTTGCTCAAATGAGACGCGCTTTTACTGCCTTCGGGGATTGTTTTTCAATAGGTCTTTTCTTTTCCTTGAATTGTATTTTTTCCTTGTTTTGAGTGAAGTAGATCAACTTTATTTGTTATTTTTCTGTTGCGTCAGCTAGGTGAAAATAGTACAAATAGTTTTTTAGAAGAAATATTATACATACTAAAGAGCCGTATTGTACGAGTATAGGTATGTAAAAAACAGTCAGTTGCTGTATAAGTGATGAATATAACCGAAAAATGTCGGAAGAAAGAAGGAAGTATGTATTTTAAGGAACCAGGGGCAGATTTTAGAACGAAAACAAGGATAAACAACAAATCACATTTTTCTTTTATTCATTTTTATTACATGAAAGGACACGAAAGGAACAAATCGCATACAATTAGCTCGCATAAATACCTAACGACACAAAATCGAAAAATGGCACAGTAAGTGCAAAATAGCTCACGCAAACACGACGGCGGCCGAAGGCAAAATGTGTTGAGCAACGGTTTTCAACGGTTTTTATGAACTATGATAGTCGCGGTAGCAGGGATGGATGGGCTTGGTGTTGCCAACAGTATATATTTCAGAATTTGGATTAAAACATACATAACTTAAATGGGTATGCAGCATTTGTCAATTATTAAGACCAAAGACATATATACAACTCCGTATAGACAGATAAAGTCTATGAAAAAAACGTACCTCAGTACAATACAGGAAAAGGAACGCGAACGGTGGCCTAGATGGCATTACACCTTTGGGGTACGCTCAGCTAGATGACGCTAATTAATATTAACACTTTCGAAACCGGGCTCTACGCGGCGCTACGACATTTTCGCTACATACGGGTTTCCCCATGTAATCGGCTACGCTTCTACGAGCGGTGTGCCCGACAGTCGGGTTCTTGGTAGCGAAAGTGTTAATATTTGACATTTTAACACATATCAAGCTAAGAATATGGGCCAAATTGTCAAAACTGAGGTTCAAAAGTTTTAAGCCTGTGTCAAGAGATGGCAGTCTATGCACTGTGAGTGTGATTACACATTTTACTCCGACAGTAACTCTCTATAAAACTCGATCGTCTTTGTTAAGACTCATTCGTCGAATAAAATATAAGAAACGATGAAACCAACTGGCATCTAAAAACAAAACCATGAGCATAAACTGGATTGCAAAAATACTTGCACGCCAGTGACCCAACAGAATCATAGAAACTATATGCAAAAGCCCAGCAAATGCCAGCAGCGCACTATCGGCTCAATTTATCAACACTCTGAGGTGTTAATTAGGATTTGAACTCACGACGGCTACCAATCGTTCCAACCCACACGTTCAAATGTAAACTTTCTTGGTTTGAGTTCTGGTTTAAAGTAGCTTGTGGTACCAGTTGATGACAGATAGGATGAAGGACTATTAAGGGACAGGGTTGAAGTCACGGATTAAAATTGGCATGCATTTTAGTAACGACGGATATAACTCGATATGAAGTATTTTACACCAATCAACTCATCTAAAGAGCAACCTACTTCTAAGAAAAAAATGTTATAAAATTTAAAAAATATATTTTATAAATTTGACATAGATAAGTATAATTCGGGCGGGATTTCTTTATAAAACGATCATTTTTAGGGTTCCGTAGTCAACTAGGAACCCTTATAGTTTCGCCATGTCTGTCTGTCCGTCCGTCCGTCCGTCCGTCCGTCCGTCCGTCCGTCTGTCCGTCCGTCCGTCCGTCCGTCCGTCCGTCCGTCCGTCCGTCCGCGGATAATCTCAGTAACCGTTAGCACTAGAAAGCTGAAATTTGGTACCAATATGTATATCAATCACGCCAACAAAGTGCAAAAATAAAAAATGGAAAAAAATGTTTTATTAGGGTACCCCCCCTACATGTAAAGTGGGGGCTGACATTTTTTTTCATTCCAACCCCCACGTGTGATATAATGTTGGATAGGTATTTAAAAATAAATAAGGGTTTACTCAGATCGTTTTTTGATAATATTAATATTTTCGGAAATAATCGCTCCTAAAGGAAAAAAAGTGCGTCCCCCCCCCCCCCCCCCCCCTCTAACTTTTGAACCATAAGTTTAAAAAATATGAAAAAAATCACAAAAGTAGAACTTTATAAAGACTTTCTAGGAAAATTGTTTTGAACTTGATAGGTTCAGTAGTTTTTGAGAAAAATACGGAAAACTACGGAACCCTACACTGAGCGTGGCCCGACACGCTCTTGGCCGGTTTTTTTTTATTATACATCTTGCTCAATAATCGTATGAACTACCTAGGTATCGTTTTTTTTAACACTTTATTTAATACTAGCTTTTGCCCGCGGCTTCGCTCGCGTTAGAAAGAGACAAAAAGTAGCCTATGTCACTATCCGTCCCTTCAACTATCTCCACTTTAAAAAATCACGTCAATTCCGTCCCTTTTTTCCGGTGCGTTTTTCCGTGAAAGACGGACAAACAAACAGACACACACACTCCCATTTATAATATTAGTATGGATAAAAATCACTTGAGTAAAATACCGTATTAAGACATTACTCGAACGCAATGATCGATTATAAAATGGGCCTCGTGAGGGCAGAATTTTAAACCACACGTTGCGGTGATCACGCGCATACGCATATACGGAGACCTTTAATTTGATTGCATAAATTATTTTGTGACTTTCCATGCCTAAAGGGTCCTTTATGACCATTTTATCAGAATTTTTGTTGAAATTTTGTATGAAAAAGATCTTAATTTGAATATATAGTGCATTTTTCCATAGTATTTTTATGGAAACGTTCGTATTTGCCGTGTTATCTCGGTTAACGTTATTACTTCTTTTACTGAGCCCGATTGAAATAGCATGACACTGAAATGCGAAGGAAAGATTTCTCACTACATCTGTACTAGTCACGTAACGTAAGGACCCTTTTGTGTCGAAAAGACACAAAAAATTTAATGATCGGGATCATTAAAGATTACGATCTTTCACTGACAGATGGAATTAAGAAGTAAAAGGGGATAAGTACATTTGTCTTGTGGACGCACGAAGGGAACTCATAATTTGGCGTTCATGGCTATTTCTTTTTATGACACGTTCAAGTAGAAAATTATACGAGATGCAATATTATTAAGTAATATAAAATTTGTATAATAGCTTCCCAGTTCATAATTTGCTGTAGGCGACATGAAAGGACTGATGGTCTTTCAGTAGTTTTTCTTCTTGATAAAGGTACGAGTATAGGAATTATAGACGTGGACATACACTGAGAGAAATTTGCATTGTGAATTTAACAAGTTCGACTTGTTGCGGTTTATCCGTTTGAATCAGCCAAATGTTTAAAACAATATGTGTCAGGTTGTTTTTATAAAATCGACTTGTTGATTCAAATATATTGCCGATTCAAATGACAAGTAGCTTGTTGGTTGAACCAAAGAGCACGTAGGCGCTATTTTAACCAAAAAACTTGTTGAACGAACATGAAAACTGGTTGTATTTTCTCTCAGTGTAAAACCCGATTTCAACGGGATCTTCTTTTTTAACCCCCGACGCAAAAACGACGGGGTGTTATAAGTTTGTCATATCTGTCTGTCTGTGGCATCGTAGCTCCGGAACAGATCAACCGATTTAGATTTAGTTTTTTTTTGTTTGAATGCTGAATTAGTCGGGAGTGTTCTTAGCCATGTTTCATGAAAATCGGTCCACTGTGTCGGGGTTTTTTTTAAAATTTTTAATTTTGAGGTTAGGTTATTTTACCACTCGTTGCTATGGATATTTTCACTTGTGTCACTCTTTAAAAATCCTACAAATCTTTTAAAGTATCCAAAATTGTTATTGGCATTTCCGCGATGTACTATCCACCAACTTGGTATTACCATTACTTTTAAGGAAATTAAATAATAGGCACTGGTATCGTTGAGAAAACAAAATGTAATGAATTCAATCACTAAAAATAGACAAAAGGAATATAAAAAAATCATAGACAATAAACTATAAAAAGGTAAAATAATATAAAAAGTTTGTGCAGTCTTGCACATTCTCCCCTTTTTTAAAGAGCGACGTGTATTTTCGCGAGCTTCTTGAGGGGTCTGCGAAACACCCCAGCAGCAGTGGCGACATCTGCTACTCTGATTATCCCGTCTCTGCCGGGGTATACGGCGGTGACACGACCCTTAGGCCAAGAGCCTCGAGGCAGGTTTGAATCACAAATTATTACGATGTCCCCAATCGCGATATTAGGCGGAGATCCTCCTCCTGTCCGTGGTGATAAGGAGGGGAGGTATTCCCTGACCCAGCGCTGCCAGAAGTGGTCGGCTAGCCTTACCGCCCTGCGCCACTTATTTCTGCTCAAGAGGTCGGCTTCGGTCAAAGTAGCGGGAATAGGGGGCCCAGACGGAGATGTGAGTAAAAAATGCGACGGGGTCAACGCTTCGTCAGCATCAAAATCAAGTGAAACGTGCGTGAGTGGTCGTGTATTAATAATGGCTTCAGCCTCCGCCAATAGTGTGCTCAGAACTTCATCTGAGGGAGCCTGTTCTCTTAGGGTTGTCTTCAGGGCTTCTTTAACGCTGCGAATTAAACGCTCCCATGCTCCGCCCATAAAAGGTGCTGCCGGAGGAATGAAACGCCAATTGATTGATTCATTAGCTGCATAAATTTCAACTGAGTTGCCGTAAAGAGCTTGTAACTCCCTGTTTGCCCCAACAAAGGCTGTTCCGTGGTCTGACCAGATCTCTTGCGGTGTGCCTCGACGAGCAATAAAACGGCGTAGACACATTATGGCCGCGTCTGTCGATAAACTATGTACCACTTCAAGATGTACGGCGCGGATGACGAGGCACGTAAATAGAGCAACGTAGCGTTTCTCTCTTCTTCGACCAACTGAAACGAGCACAGGCCCAAAGTAGTCAAGACCGACGAAGGAAAATGGTCTTTGATGATGAGCCAATCGGGACTCCGGTAGATCTCCCATTGGTGGCGTGAATGCTCTGGCGCGGTGAAGTTTGCAAAACTGACATGCGTGGGTTACTGATCGGACAGCATTTCTGAGGCCCAATATCCAAAATCTTTGGTGGAGTTCGTTCAGGACCTTTTCTTTGTTTGCATGGCCAGCCTTTTGGTGGTATCTTGCTATAAGGAGGCGTACTGCTGGGTGCTTTCCGTCCAAGATCAGGGGTCGTTTAACTTCATCAGTGACGCCTGTTGCAGCTGCTATACGACTGAACATTCTGAGTTGGTCATTGTTATCTATGAATGGGGATAGTTTAAAAAGGCGGCTGCTTCGAGGCAACGGGTCTCCGTTCTTTACTCTCAAAATGTCCTCTTTGAAGGAATCAAGTTGACTCTGACGTAAAATATGGGTTTCAGCTAGACGGATATCGTTCGCAGTTATTCTTGGTTGGTTATTAGGGGGGTTCGCGGTACCAGGAGAGGATGTGCAAGGTGGATGGAAGGTACATAAGTGTCCTTCAAGACGAGGGAGGTTGAAGTTCGCGTCTCGTCTTCTCATACTACGCAATCGCAATAATGATATGAATTGATGCGCCTTTGCCGTTGCTCGCACCATTCTCAGCCATGAGCTGAAACGATACGGATCTGCAGATATTGGTGCGGGCAGCTCAATCTCGGTGATCAGATGAATGATATTTTTAAACTCTTCACGTCCTAATCCGCTAACATCAATTTGAGGTTCAGCGGGCCAGGACGAGGACAGGAGAAAGGTAGGCCCTGAGATCCAGCGAGATTCTGGAGAGAACACAAAACGTTTGACGCGTGTAGCGTCATCGGCTACGTTTAGGTCACTCGGTACCCAACGCCACTCACTGATATTTGTAAGCTCCAGTATCTCACCAACTCTGTGGGACACAAAGGGTTTAAGGGTACGCGCATCACTACGAAGCCAACCTAGCGCAGTCATTGAGTCGCACCAGAAAACACGTCTCGTTGGCTTCAACCGATGGGCTTCGCATATTGTCGTAGCAAGGCGCGCAGCCATTAGTGCACCTTGAAGTTCTAAACGAGGAATGGAGACAGGTTTAATTGGGGACACGCGCATTTTACTACAGATGAGGGAGAGTCTCACGTCACCATTTACATATAGAAAGCGCCAATAGGCCACAGCAGCATAGGCAGACTCACTCGCATCCGAAAACACATGTAACTCGCATCCCTCTACTTTGAGCTCGCTCAAGTTGTAGCGGCGTGGTATTCGCAAACTGGAAGTGGAGATCAGGTCTTGAAACCATAACTTCCACGCGGCGCTGTCACATTGAGAGAGCTCTTGATCCCAGTCTAAACCCTTGCGCCAAGCGTCTTGAAACATTATACGGCCACGAACTACGATTGGGGCAAGGATCCCAAGCGGATCGTAAATTTTCATTACGTGTACTAGAACCTCTCGTTTCGTTAATTTTTCAGGTAACACCGTATCTTTTTTTACACCTGTATTAAAACCAATCAGGTCGTTGAAGGGCTGCCATATAAGGCCCAGCGTGCGAACGGGCGTAGACAGGCGGCCCAATTCAACGTCTCCATTATTGGCGCGAGGTAATACCTCTAGCAAAGACTCTTTAGGCAACAACGAAAGCGCACTAGGATTATTCGACGTCCAGCCGCGCATCTCGAAGCCGGCATGCGCATGTACGGAGTAAATATCAGCTGCCAGCCTAGCAGCTTTGTTGACGTCGTCTAAGCTAGTAATGCAATCGTCCATGTAATGGTCGTCGATGATTACTCGAGCCGCGTCGGGGTAAGTTTCCTGCCATTCTAAAGCGTTTTTATTTTTTATGTGTATGGCAGTGAATGGACTCGACGCGGCGCCAAAAATCATGGATGACATGCGGTATGTTCTAATCGGTTCACCGGGGGTATCTCGCCACAAAAATCTTTGCGCGTCTCTATCACTTTCAATAATTTTGACTTGCGGAAACATTTCACGGATATCAGCGTTTAAAGCGACGGCGCCCTCACGAAAACGCATTAGAATGCCTAGCAAAGGTTGCAAAAGATCAGGGCCAGTCAATAACAAAGAGTTTAGTGACACGCCGTGAGATTTTGCAGCTGCGTCGTGCACCGTTCGCAACTTATTAGGTTTATTGGGATTAATCACACCAAAATGAGGTAGATCCCAAAGAGGACGTCCAGGACCAGCACGTGATGAACATGGTTCAGCGTATTCTTTAGATAACATGTCATGAATATTGCGACGATAACGTTCCGCGTAGCAGGGGTCTTTAATCATTTTCTTTTCTAAGCTTACGAATCTGGACATTGCTAACTTATAGCTGTCAGGAATATCCAGATTATCAGCCTTCCACAACAAGCCAACCTCATACCGGCCGCTCGGCAGACGGTGAGCAGTGTTCTCTAAAACTTGTATGGCACGCTCATCGTCAGCATTGCGGGCCTCCTTTTTAGATATACCGATTGCGTCGATCTTAAATTGTTCCCTGATAAGTTGTTCTAACATAAAACGATCACTTTCGACGTCAGTTTCACTTAAAGAGATATGGTTGACAACGTCAACCCGTTTAGTCTTACTGCAACCGAAACCAAACAAAACCCAGCCAAGGGCAGTCAAAATAGCTGCAGGTTGTGTTTTGGTTCCTTTGCGCACGTCTGTGGGAATAGAGAGATGCCAATTGTCAAGACCTATTATCAGCATTGGTTTTACGTCTCCGTAGCAAAACTCGTCGGCTATATCTACTAGATGAGGGTATTTGCGTACACTATCTTGATACGCAAACTCACGCGCGGCGCCTAAACCATTAACTGACCTAGCCTTCTTAATGGAGTGAACTTCAGTTGAATGACGACCCTGTATATTAAAATTGACATACTGCACTTTAACGTCCTTGCCTAAACCGAGTACGCAATCTACGTGGATAAGCCTTTCAGACGTCTTGGCTCCAATTTGAGAAGATATTTCTGAGTCTATGTATGTTCCTGACGATCCGTCGTCTAATAAAGCAAATGTGTCAACGCTACCGGACGGTCCGGACACGGTGACAGAGACAATTTTCAACAACGGCCGCGCGGAAGGCATCTTGGGCGATGAAGAGGTGGCATGCGTCAGAATGTCATGTTCCGAGTCGTCAGGCAGCGGAGTAGTCGCGGCTGCTCCGGTAGCGGCGCAGGCGGCGGGCGCGCTCACGCCGGACGTCGATGGCACTTGCTCGTCATCGTCGTCCTCGGAGTCGTCGTTGGCGGCGTCGTCGTTGTCCTCGGCGTCGACGTGCGTGGTGACGACACGTTCAAATTTAGACCCGTGTAACAAATTATGATGACGCATTTCACAACCTACTACGCTACATACTTTTTTCATACATGAAGTTTTATTCTTATGGAAACCTTTTTTCAAACACCTATGGCATATTTTATTTTTCTTAATGAATTGCCACCTATCATTTATTGACATTTTGACAAAATTGTCACAATCCGATAAATCATGTTTTTGTTGACATAATGAACAATTATTATCAGAAATATTATTCGAGTTTATAGAAGTTTCAATGCTATTAGAGGAATGATTATTTTCAGCAATATTGTTGACTTTATCCCTATTGCCTATCGGCCGGGGGATTAAGGCCGAGGCCTGGTCAATATTGCCTCCAAATCTACACTGCAAGTCAACCTCGCGCGAGAGGAAATCCGCAAACATTTCTATTTTAGAAGCGCTGCCATTGCACGAATGAGCATAATCCAACCACCGTGGACGCAGCAGCACTGGCAGTTTGCTCCATAGTGCTTGAAACAGCTCAGGCGAGCGTAAATGGTCGGGCTTATTTAACATGCGGATAACTTCTACGCAATTACGCACACGGCTTGCAAAAATCACTAAATCCTTACCGTCGTAGCTTACCTTAGGCAGGTTACGCACCGCTGCCACTTCATGCATGACGACGAGCTCGGGGCGGCCGAAGCGCGCGTCGAGCGCGGCCACCACGGCGCCGGGGTCGCGCGCCGCCGCCAGCAGGCCCGCCACGGCCTCGCGCGCCGTCCCTTTCAGGGCGCGAGACAATCGAGCTAAATTTTCACTAGGAGAAAAACTATCTGCTTTATTTTCGTAGATTCGTTTTAAAGCTAACCAATCCAGGTACGACTTGCCGTCAAAATTTGGTAAATCCGTCTTCGTTTGGTTTACTTTATTTATTAGCTTGTCGAGCGAATTTACTAAGCGAGTCACTCCTCCGTCTTCAGGGCAATATTGCTCGTGAGAGTTTTTATTTGCCGCGGCGCTCATGCCGTGCGGCTCTCTCGGTCCCAGTGGCTCGCGCTGGGCCACAACATCGACAGACCTGAAAGGTGGGTTGGCACTTAATAAATGTTGTTCAAAGGTATTAGGCATCGTATTATTTACCCATTCCTGTACACTTGCACGACTACGCGTGCCATGACTTCCATGTCGGCTAGCGCCCGCCTCTATGGCGGCGAGACTGGCTTTCAGCTCGAGCTCGGCAACTTGGCGCTCGCGCTCCGCGGCACGCTCTGCACGTTCGGCCGCTTGGCGCTCGCGCTCCGCGGCACGTTCGGCCGCTTGGCGCTCGCGCTCCTTTTCCATCTCAGCCAGACGGCGCGCATGTTGCGCCCTCGCCTCTAGCTGGCGCGCCACGATTGTAGAAGAGGAGCGTGACGAGACGGCGCTCGCCACGCGGGAAGGTGTCGGCGTCGCTCCGGGAGGGGCAGCGGCGGCGCCCTCGCCTCCTTGCAAGGGCGGAGCAGTATCCCTCACGGCGGCCTCACCGTCTCCCTTATAAGTTACACTCATTTTCGCACTTTTAGAGCGTGTTATCATTTACTTAACTTGTTTTGTCTTAACTTGTTTCACTTTACGGTAGAAAGACCAAATTTTAAGGAAATTAAATAATAGGCACTGGTATCGTTGAGAAAACAAAATGTAATGAATTCAATCACTAAAAATAGACAAAAGGAATATAAAAAAATCATAGACAATAAACTATAAAAAGGTAAAATAATATAAAAAGTTTGTGCAGTCTTGCACAATTACCAAGAACAATAATACCTATATCTACCCAGATTTTATACAGGCGCGACATATTAGAATAAATGGTGCTATTACGATACGAATAAAGTTGCTTAATACCACAAGAAGAAATAATTGATACATTTATTTGAACTTTTCATTTATTTCATTTCATTTATTATGAACCAACTTACACTAACAGATAATTACACGAAACATGTAAGTTATAGGTTACAGGTAAAGATTACAACACAGGACTATACAACTACACATAGAATTGAATTTACAAGCTAGACATTACTACGGAACATAATACACTGTTTAAACATAACAAATTATTACGACATGTCACTTACATTATATCAAATAAACCTAATACGGGCGAAAGGACATCAAAAATGGAATTAGATAACTTTTACTTAAAATTGAAATATTTTTTTATCCATACAAATTAATTCGTCCCGCAACGTAACTCGCGTTTAACGCTCGTTGACAGTTGTCATTGATTGTCATCGCAACCACTTTTACAGTACATTGCTGCTGGGAAATTTTTCTAAAATTCATTATGGGGTGAAAATTAAGAGTAACTCAAAAACACTTCTTAATTAATGATAACAATATTGAATTATATGCCTGGTTTCATTTATCGCCCTTATTAGGTTTACGCGCTGTATAAGTATCTCATACATCTTTCACACTACATCAAAACTAAGTACATGTATTCAAAATGCATGCTACTTCCTCAATTACCTAACCTGCACGCCATATGCTATCATATGCGTAATATGCCCGCATATGCATAATATTCTCGCATATGCGCCGGAGTGCCTGCAGTGCGCATTAGCGATTCGACGTGGGGTCGCCGGTTCGAGCCCTGTGTTTATTTACGATTTCCGAGATTCAAGTATAACGATAGTTTTCCGGTACTTGTAAATGGATAACTGTATAACTAGCTAATATACTTACTAAACATTTAATGGAAACCATGATTCTTAAAATAATCCACCAATAACTTAAAAAGGCGTACGCGCACTATAATACCTCTATAACCTAACCCACCGTGCACGCAAGTAACCCAACCCAGGTTACTCGGAAACCGAAACCGATACCGAATTGGCGACTTCGCACGCCTCGCCTCGCGGGTCCACTTACACGATAAACGCATCTTTATACTACGGTCAATTAGCTACGAGGTTTTTCGGCCATTTTTAAAACGGGTTTATGCAAGAAGTAGCCAATATTTTTTACAAGCGCATGATGGTTGAAATTTTTATGTACATTTTGACGACGCCGCATGATGATTACATGCATCTGGTTTTCTATGTATTTTGATACAAATAATTAATTAATGTGGCTATTATATGTATGTACTTATGTATCTATGTATACGTTCAATGTGGGGGACATTGAACGATATGAAGGCAACTTCAGCAATCATAGGGTAAAGCTTACGCAGCTGAGCAGGTAAAAAATGTTTGTAAGTATGTTATAATTCTATTCAGATAGTAGATAAAGTAAAACTTCATGTCTGGCGGATTTATTTTTCTCTGGGACATTTTTCTAGGAAAACATCATCGACTTCATAGAAAACTATCTTTAATAGGATCGCTTTTATAGAAAATATGTGTGATTGTTGGAATCTCAAAGTGTATTGCCTTGAATGGTTAGAAGCAAAAAATAAAATCGATTGATTGTTAATTTTATGCACGTTTCACATTCCTAAGCTTAATGACTTCATCGGAAAAAGAACAGAAGCTTTTTACACGTTTGAAGAATTCTTAAGTAATTGCTGGTTCTATCGGAATTCCTGCCTTTCAAAAATCTACCGATTACAACAATAATTAAATGTCATTATGGTGTTCGAATAATTAAAATATGTACGTAGTTCCATACTAAAATAAAACTAGGCTTGTCTGGTTAACTAGGCTTAAGGGGACAAAAACACTTTATTTCCATTCTCACACTATAATCTTATAAAATGAATAGGCGCATCTCGCATAACACCGTCCTAACGGGTAACAGGAACGCGTTGTTGACTCGGTCTCATATTTCGTCTACTGCACCGGATGGTCTATACACTATTTGCATACACACGACCTTCGGCGGTCACCCGTATATGGGTTACACGGTTTTTAGTTCAGCTGAAGGGTTGGACTTTGATATAGATTTAGTATGACGGCTGTTGTCTACCGTGGGTTAGTTGTCATTTTTCTCTTAGACTGTATTTTTTGTATAACATGTCAGCTTGCATTAAAAATATTAGTGCAAAACTTAGCTGCAATTAGTTTAACTAGGAGTATACGCAATTAGTTACTACCTAATTTAAAGATTAGTGTCCTTAAAAATTACGTCAGACAATTTGACGACATCAACTTATCATTATTCAAATGATAATATTATGCGCATCAGAAAACAAACACGCTACTCACATTAAGTTATCAGATGAGATCCTTATCGTACCTATAGAACGTAGATATAAAAATATAGTTCCACTTCATTGCCTTCTGCAGTCGACTGCAAAATTTCGCAAACCTGTGACAAGCCGAAACTTAATAACTTACTCAGAAATGCACCAGCAAATTGGGAGCCGAACCGGCTCCGTAACTCTACACCGGCTAACCGAACTGTCCAACACATATAAATTGTATTTTTATTCAAATCGGGCCTACGTGCCGCGATAAAACCCTCTCAAAACAAATAAGTGCTCATTCAGCGAACAATCCCAATGCAAAGGATACTGTTTCTCTTGAAGACAAAGTTGAGAATGCAGCAGTTGATGCAGAATCAAAACCTGATCATGATACAAACGAGAACAAGCTTTCAAGTGGCGGTGATAGAGTTGTAGTTTCTGAAATGAGCGCGCTGGGTACACAGGTCTCACCGCGCCCCGGTAGTGAAGGAACTATGAGCGTGAATATAAACAATGTAAATTACACCCTGGAAGTAAAGACACAAGCCTTAAATCGTAATGACGCGACGACGACAGATGTTATCGGAAATGATGAGGCAGATATTCTCAAGGCATGTATAGAGTACAATTTAAAGGTTCATTGGGACACTTTTTCACTCAATTTGTACCCTTTTCTTTCTTGTTGCAGCGCGAGTTCGAGCGAGGTATAAATTAATATATTCGATGGTTCAGTAATGATTTCATGATATTGTGTAACGTCAATTTTCTCTATAAGGCCTCTTGAAGGATGACTAGTATTGCGACTCCTGTTTGCCTTTTTAATATAGCTGTTCGCACCGATCCCGTTCATTATGCATAAACTGTTTTTTCTGGCCAAATTGTTAATAGCCGTGTTCACCGGCCGGTTTCTGCAGCGACTTTTATGTGCATTTTAAATAAAGTTGTTATTAAAACAGCTGTCAATCAGGAAGGTAATGATATCATAATTATCGTTTTTAATGCTCGCGTTATTAGCGCTGAAGTAGACGACCTTAATAAAAAGGATACTTTAATTCCAGTAACAATAAGGAACATTGTGGACTTGCTTATGCCAAAGCTGTTAAATGCCTACACGATACTGATATAAAAACATTCTTCGAAACGCTTCTAAATCCAGCATTAAAACTTATGCATCGGATTATTATAATCAAAATCGGGGTACTATAGGAACCGGAATCGATATAGGTGTATGTCTTTATTCGATAATCGTAAATTAAGGCCCAGGTCTGGTTAAACCGAGCGTAAAAACTGAACGCAAGATTGAGAGTTCATGTTACTTCCAAAATGAAAAAGGAAAAAGGTTAAGCGCTTCGACTGTGTGAGAGAGATGGCAAAGAGTGGGGACTTAGAATGGTATATTAGTTTATTGTAAAGATTTATGGAAAATTGTAAAAATTCTTGAAATATGAAATTGGTTACAAAAACATGGCTGTCTTTTCACTGAAGCGAAGATGAGTGGAGATGAAGAGACATACTTATTGGTTCCAATCCACCACAGCCAAGGAAATAACTAATGCTATTCGTTGATAACTCTTCTCCTCATTTCTTCTCTTCTATTTAACTGTTTAAATGTGGATTTTTGTTATTTTATTAGTAGTAATTCAAATTTTATAATAGATACAGCTGTTGTTGTAATTCAATCTTGTGTTATTTCAAGTTTAAGAAATCTTTCTGCTAATAATTAAGTCTACCTTTTGTATCTTTTGTCGATAGCTGAGGTCAGTTATTATGAGTCACCTACTCTGGACATCGATCATACAATCCAAATAAATATAATTAACACGTAAAGCAAATATTCTTGTTAAAATCTGTAATCTATAATTATAATCACGAACCCAAACGGGTTTTTTGCACAAAGCCAAACGTTTAAGCGCAAAAAACACTTGTCCGAAAATACACTTCCATTTGAAAAGTGTCAAATCAACGTGGCAGGTTCAATTTGTTTCTGACTTTACCAAACCTTTGTCAAATGGTTAAAGGGGATTTAATTTAGATGTTATATTTTTCGATGTATTCCATTCCATGATTCTATTGTAAGTATCTGCTAACAAAATATAAATGAATAACACAGTTTTTAACACAATTAAAAAGTACATAAAATAATACAAGTACTGTAGCCGATGGAATTTTGCAATCTGACGTTGAGCTCTGGCAACGCGGCATCAAATTCTTTTTTTGTGATCACAGTTTTATAAAAAATGTACTAATGAGTGGAAACTCAAAAAAGGACCACTTTTTATATAGGAAGCTCTGTCCTCATAATCTTTGCCCGCGTGCAAGCGAGAGGCCAGAACGGGTTTTAGAGCGAGACAGCGCGCGCGGGCGCATGACAAGTGATCGGATTAATGCATTTTAAACGAAGAAGGCTTAATTTCGTTCGCCTTTAATTGAACGGGTTTTTTGGTAGTTGTACCCATTAGAGGGTAACGGTAGCGCTTAGTTTGGTCGTAGGTGATTTGATGGTGTTTAATACTGCGGTATTGTGTGGGAGGATACTAATGAGTGCATAAATAAGTTAAGCGAGTAATCAAAAAAGACACAATTTAAAAAAAACTAGTTGTCATTGGTTACAATTTTAGTGTATGAGAACTTAAATGATGACTTTTAATTTTTTTTAAATAAACTATATTATATATTTAAGTAGTTACCCTCTTTCCTCCCGTGGGTGTCGTAGATGTCGTCTATGGGATATGGATTCAGTTGTGTTGTGGGCGATGGGCTAGCAAACCTGTCACTGTAATACAGTGGCGGGGCGTGAAAATTTTCGTTGATAAAGCCGGAGGGGTTTTTGGAATCTGTTTTAAATAATTCTAGGGAACCCGTTGGGAATCGAGTTGTATCGACGCTCCGCCACTGCAGTGTATTATCACAATTTCAACCCCTTAATTGCTAAAAATGACACTGGAGCTTGAGCAGTTTCATGTGATCTATCCACCCCATTTGGGTATATGAGCTTATGTATTTTAAATAGATTCTGAGTTCGAATGTTAGAACTCTGCCTTGTAACAGTTATAAACCGAACAAAACGCTTAGGTCCTTTGCATTTGGATGATTCTTTTCCTTAATTAAAAAATGTGATGTATTAGCAACTATTCTCTTGTTTTTCTTCTATAAGTAATTATAGTTCAGATTCTGATTGTTTATTTGCATAAAGTACATGTATATCCAAATACAGGTTAATATGGTATTTACAATTATTTACATCAATTACAAATTTACAAATAAAAATTACACTGAAAAAAAAAATACAAAATCAATGTCAGGTAAACACTTCTAGAATTAAAATTATATAAAAAATAAATAAAAATAGTCAATACTATAAAATGTAAATAAAATCATTATAATCGAATCAATCCAGTGCATTAGCAAAATATTCATCAATAGTGTAAAACGATCTATTAATGAAATAATCTCTTACTTTTATGTATAGTATTCATTTACCAAAAGCTATACTTAGCAAACCCTGCTCAACTCATCACACCGAGCAATATCTTCGCGAGTTTATTACGCACTATAAATAAGTGCTATCTATTCCCCAAGGTCCATTATTCATATGGAACCCCTTTAAAGAAACTGCCTAACTACCCAATAAGTTGTGAGTAACGTTACTTTCTGTCAAAACGTTGTAATGTTATCGATACCGTTTGTTTGTACTGTAAGAGGTTTCATATATGGAATGGAACCTTTTACAGCATTTGATGTTCGGTGACTGGCAGTAGTCCCCGATTTGAATTTAGAATAAGTAATAGATAAACGTCAAGGAGAACGTACACTTGACGGGGCATTCGAATATAAGCAGCAATTGTGAGTAGTTGTTTGTAATTTAGCACCTATGGAATAAAAAATGGTTTTCATCACATTTACTGTTTAAAAGTCTCATTGCATATACGTGTACTGAAGTTTAATCAAGGGAATAATGGATTTAGTTTTGAAATATAATACTATCCGTACAATACCTCAGGCAAAGGATGTTTCAATCGGCCAAGGATTTGATTTTGCACAACTATAATTTGACTATTAAGCTATAAAAAAATATTATACGGTAGGAAAAATGCATTTTATTTATGTTTTACAATTATTTCAGTGTATTTTACATTTATTTTGTAAATTTCACGTAGATGAATCGTTATAATTTGCAATCTGACAGGAAATTGTAACGGCCATCTCGATTTGCGCTTGATCGCGTTGCCATGCCATAGCAACGGGCAGTACAACACCGCCATTCATTGAAGGTTTTGATTTTTTTTCTCTGTGTTTTCCTCTCAAATGTGATGAAAAATATTGTGTGTAACTCAGGAGGTAAGGATTTTGTAAACTCGTGTCTATAACTCTCTCCAGCCTGCGGCTGTCGCGACAAAATCCCTCTTACTTCCCTTGTTGCAAAATATACTATTAAATAATACATACATACATACATCACGCCTGTATCCCATAAAGGGGTAGGCAGAGCACATGAAACTACTCAAGTTTCAGTGCCACTCTTGGCAAATAAGGGGTTGAAAGAAAACGAAACTGTGACATTAAATAATAAAGTGTTTTAATGGATTTCCTTCACCGATAGGCCTTCTCTCTTACAGTACTGTTATTATATTGATTTTAACTAACACGATCTTCACTCATATTATTAAATTAAAACGGGACTTAATCGCGTAAAACTTACGCTTTATATTTAACCCGACGTTTCGGACATGACATTACGTCCGTGGTCACGGGTAGACACCCATCGGGGTCATCGGGTGGTCGGGTTAAATATAAAACGTAAGTTTTACGCGATTAAGTCCCGTTTTAATTTAATAGTACTGTTATTGTTTGAAACGTGATATAAATATTGAGTTATATTTCTGTGACCTCACAAGTCACATCTAAATATTTATAAAGACATTTGTCTTAAAATGATACGAAACAAAAATAATTCCACATTTCAATAACTCATTCTCAAATGTCGTACAAAAGGCGTGAAAATGACTAGTTTTGTGATTTTTTTTTCTTGGCAAGTTTGTAATTAATCTGAACAACACGTCTGCGAATTCGTCAATTTTAGCTATTAAAGTTAAGTATTTCATTGTAGCAAATATTATTTATCCATTTAAGGGCATTGCACCCTCTTACACTCTATCCATTAAAAACAATTTACCTACATACCTACCTAAGTACCTACTTCGTTAGCACTGTGACAATGAATAGGCATAGTTTTTGAATACGTTACACGTTTAACATAAATAACGTTATCACGAAATACCGTTATTTCCTATAACCTCTTTTTCAATCACTGTTGAAAGCCTCCCCAGCCAGTGACGGACGAGACCGACGAAGTTCCCGCTGCGCGCGCGCATATCTCGCGCAACGCGCAACCACTAATGCCGATAATTCTACGGCCGGTGTAAATAATAAATAAATTGTGTTATTTATTTTTATTACTTTATAACGCGGCGTTTAGGTCTGGATGTTTGTTTGAATTAATTATCGGTTTGATTTTATATTTTGATGTAAAAGGAAGAAAACTTGGGGTCCATGGGTGCATATTTAATTTTATTTATTTATCATACAAAACGGAATTCCTACTATATTGTTATTTTCCACAAAAGTACATAAAATACAATGTATAGTATCATTAAACATTAAAAAAAATAAACAGTTATATTTTTAGAATATAACACAGATTATCTATAGTATGATTACTTAATTAGTGTTCGTCAAAACACTAAGAGTGTAAAAGCAATAGTTTACAATAATTTCTCAATTGAAGAACCAGTCCAATCTGTGGATTGATCCGGTCCGGCCGATTGAGACATCTTTCAAACGAGTTCCATCTCGCGTAGGCTTACACTTTTGGTGTAAGTCATGAGAGGTAGCGGGAGAAAGTGGGAGGGGTTTAAACGCTGGCGCTTATGGTGTGGACGGATATTTTGATCATATATTTTTTACATGTATAGGGTTCAAGTTTATGTATCGTAACTGTGCGATTTAATTGCCACAAATGAACGCAATATTACGTAACATAAATGTAACCTAAGTAATGTAAGGTTAAAAGAAATGAAACTCAGAAGGACATAAATATATTGGGAGCTGCTATATAATGACCTACATTCAAAGTACGTATTAGAGTATAATAAATAGGATACCTTGCCGTGTTTCATGTTCAAGTATCGTCGGAGTTTGAGGCGAGGTAGGTAATAAAAAAAATGTTATTGCCATACATTGATCAAATACCATTAGCATGGCGAAATTTACTCAGATATTCACCTAACTAAACCCTGATGAAAAAACATAATTTCAAGTATTATCTCGTAATGATCGATCAATCCCGTCATGTCAATCATTGCTCAATAATATTCCAATACTCCGCAAATTCTTTCAAATTGGACCACCAGCACCCCTAAACACTTTCCACTCATAACTTGCGCCGCTCAACACCCACGCCAGTTAATTGTGCGTCCCTAGAAATTCGATTCGAGTTTTTTATCCTTGTTTGTAAAAGGTAATAGGTTCGAGAAACTATAAGTGTTAGATTTCTTTGAGTAGTGTAATCTATACTGATGTTAACAAAATTTAAGTGTAGGTTCTAGTGTAATGACGGTTTTGATGCTGTGAGATATTGGAGTTAGATATGCTTTTGATAATGTTATTGGAAATAAGATATGTATGGGTTCAATCAAAGTTATCAATCTCATGTAAAACTCTAACGTCATTAAACAATTATTTATTGACGCTTATTTTACTTACCCGAGACGCAGAGTTTTATAATATAAGCATTCCATACACTTACTTAAACTAAAGCGAATTGTTTTTTAAGCCATCGGAAGAAATGCGTTATGCGTATTGAAAAATCATGAGAATTAAAGAAGTAAAAAAAATAGCCTAAAAGAAAAAAAAATAGCAAATAAATATTTAATAGATAATTTAATAAATAATCAAATAAAACCACGTTTTCGTATAGATTCTTATAATTTTTGATATTTATTAGGAATGCCTACGGAATTTAGACATAGAGATCGTATCGTGCCGGAAACATAGAGCGGCAGAACGTTCTTAGAACCGGAAATTTGGCATACCGATTGCCGTGGGAAGACTGTTTTGAATCTTAACCTATGAATCTCATGCTGTTATGGTAACAAAATATGAACGACTCGTCGCTACCAAAAACATCCATTTTATTATATTAAATTATTGCTCCATCATCAAATAGCTCTGTTATACCAAAAAACCGCATTGAGACTTGAGACCTATAACTTGCTAACTTTGCTAACTTCAAATAAATAAGACTATTGGGTTTTAAAATATGTATATACTAAAAAAAACTTTTTTTTTTCCATTAGTTACAAGTTAACGCATTTGTAACACCGATACTATTAAGACCATTTTCATAATTTTCTTGAGAACCCATTGAACGAACAATTCACATAACGTTAACCTGCATAGACCGGACCAACGGTTATGACATTCAGTTTAATATAATTATCCGGTGATGGGGCGTGCGGAATCGAAATGATTGTCCAATCACTTCGTTAGCTGTGGGTGGAAAAACAAAACTATTTTATAGAGTATGGTTTTAATTTTCTAATAGTTGGTATTGATAGGTGAATTTGGATTTTGAAAGAGATCCGGAGTGTGCAAGTAAAAAATCTATTTGTTACTTTTTTTCTCAGGTTGACAGGGTTTAGAATTTGATAAAACAAAATATTTTACATATATCTTATGAGTTGTGTTCTACAGAAAATTTCAACATGAGTCATTAAAGGCATCAAAGGTGTAGGAATATCGGACCATTCGGTTTATCGAAAACATCAAAAGTTATGCCGTTTTAAAGGAACTTAAAAGAGAAAGTACATACTACAATAAAGATTAAACAACACAATGATAATGTATCACTTACGTTTTTTACAAAAAGACTTGCTAAAACAATCAGTATAATCTCATCCAACTTTTTCATCACCGCAATTTAATATTTAAATTTAATCTTTATTCCTTTGAAACTCAATTTCAAATACACTGCAACTTGTCAACAACATCAATTAATAACTGGGCGATGACAGAGATTAGTCACTGTCAAATAATTTACGTAACAGTCATCGAACGTGATGGATGCGCCCGATTGGTCTAAATTGACGGTGCTGGCGCAGATGGAGATTTGATCAATGTTTCTTACGTTATTCGATCTTTAGGTGAAGTGGAATAAGTAAGATTCGATTGAAATATTGCAGGCTGTATATCTATAAATTTAGTACTTATTTAGTATAGAATTTACTACTTATTTAAAATATAATAGTTAAAAAAAAAAAATGCTGCAACATAGATTTTGATAATAATTCATTCAATTAGTTATAAATAAACAGTGAATTTTGACCTATTTTTAATAAGAATGGTATAATGAAATACTATTAGTGACCCTCTAAGACTCATTTTGGACCAAAATCGCCCAAAATAGATGTGTCAAAATTCTTAGTTTTACTAAGTTGTCATTACAATTTTATTATAGACGCGGCAATAATTCATCATTCCATATTAAACTATCATATAAGTCTTTGATTAACCTTAACGATTTATTTTTAAATCGTCTTAAACTAATGTAAATATATACGACCATATGTCACAACTACCCAATAAGAGCATGGACACATGGTAGCAAATATTCGCACAAAAACACGTGTCGACGCGTTAACGGTCCCAGAAGTTTCAGAGCCGACTTTCTATTTGCAAACCGTTTTTTTACGCTTTTTTTATCTAGTATAACTTGACCTTTGATATTTGTAACTAGTTAACAAGTATTTAGGAGAAGAATAAGACAAAAAGAGAGATGACATTGTTAGATTTGAATATCCTGAGATATACCTATTAAAAAATATCGTTATAACGTTATTATTCAGTAACGTTACGAACATTCTTTAAAAATGATATAACGGATATTTTGTATTTGTCGTTTATTATGGATTTTTATAAATAATATAACGTTATATTAAAACTCCTAAAGGCCATATATATCTACACTATCTACTGTAAAACGTCGTGCAATATTGTACAATGCTAAGAAGAAATTCAGAACCCGTGGCGATTCAACACTTCCATCGGTCTCGATACTCTCGATTCGATTAATACTTCTCGATTCGAATTTTCCTCTTCGGCACTTGTATCTTAATCTAGTATTTAATAAGAGGTCCGTTTAAACTGGTCGATCCCCTACACGTTCGGATATCTTCGTGAATAATTAGTGACATTAAAAACTATAGTGATTTATGTTTTCCTTGCAGGGAGTTTTGGTAGAAACACCTCATTAGGGGAGGGTAGTTTGTGCAGTGTTAATTAGGCCGGCTGCTTGGTTTCCGTAATTCCTGAATGTAAATTCAGAATTGTGTGTAAATTGGGCAATCCTTTTTTTTCTAGATTTATGAACTAAAATCTAGAAAAATAGGATTGCCCCTTCTTACTAGATATACTAGTAAGAACGGGACGCAGATGAGGCTTTCAATTAAAGAATGGTCCATCAAAGTACAAATATGGTCTAATATAAAATTCCTACAGAAATTCTGTCAAAAATCATTTAGGAGTTACCGTAGAATACTACAAATTATCAAATAAGAGCATTTTCAGAATTTGGGACGAATAGCGTGACTGAAATGATCAAATAAACATGATAAACGAAATTTCTATAAAAAAACATAAACTTTAAGCGATAGTCTCATTCTGTTTTGCTTAATTGTCGTCACAAAACTGACAGTGAGTTAATTTTTGTTAACAAGTTACGCTAATTGGGGGGTCCCAAATTCTGAAAATGCCCATAAACATGAACGTTATTATCCGTAATAAATAATAAATAAATAAATAAATATTATATTCTTACACAGATTGATCGGTAAGCTCAAGAAGGCTTGTGTTGTGGGTACTCAGACAACGATATACATAATAAACAAATACTTATATATGTATTTCCATGGAAAACGTCCATGACTGTAATGTATGGGGTATCTGTGCTCGACATCCGATATTGGATCGGATAATGTGAAAACGCACAAACCGGTCGTCGTATTAAGGGCTTTCTGATGTTTAGGTGAAACGAAACCAAAGTGTGGATGAAAACTAACGTATTTAAAGAGCCCTTTAAACCTGGAATGCCACATGAAGCAATTATAGGAGAAACTCAAAACCAACAAGCTGCTCGCATATGTCTGTCTGTCCGTTCCTTCCGGTTGTTTTGATCTTAATTACTCGTTAAGAGCAGTAACAATTAACGGCTTAAAATAGATTTATTATTTATAGCTGTGGCTGATTTGATAGGGAAGTTATAAGTATGAAATAGGAGCAATAAGTAGGATCATGAACTGGTAAATGATATAATCACATATCATATTATGAAAGTGAAAGAGGTAGGTAAGTGAGCATCGTAAAAGTGGGAATTTGGGGTGTCTGCCTACCTCCCGAGAAACAAGCGTGACTTTATAATATATGTGGGATTGCCTAGGTCTACTGTTTGACTTGGCCATTTTGCTTTTGTATTGTCAGATGTGCTAACTCTAGGGCCAGTTGCATCAACCACATTTGACAGACAGATCATGTCTATGGAGCAAATATTTAACGAACGCTTTAACTTTGACAGACGGTTTGATGCAACCGGCCCTAATTGTCGAGATTTTTTTAGTTACTTACTTTTTTTTTTTCCAAAATTTGATCTCAATTTTAAATCTCTTTAATGTGTGAAACGGGTTAAGAGAAATTTACCTAAATGTATATTTTTGGTTCGTATGGTATAATAAATGGCATGTATAAATTTGTTTCACAGATATTCATTACCTTCAGCTTAAATATGAGGTAACATTAAATCCTATGGATTCATTTAAATTAGGTTACCTCAATCAACTCTGAATATCCCATTTTTAACAGCAGACTCAGTTAAACCATCTTTAATAACCGCCCTTAAGCCGACTAACCAAATTAAATCATAACCTAAACTGAATGTTTTAAATGAAACTTTTAAAATCCTCAAAAAGCGGCTAACAAGTCCATTTATATAGCATTTAAAAATTAAAACTTAGATTCTTAAACATAAAGTTGAAATCAGAATAAACATAAGTTTGCTAATAGGCTATTTTAAAAATAACTTGATTTAAATTCGGTAGTGCAAGCTTCTTCGTAAAAGAAAAGTTGAAACAAAGGTTTTATGAATATTATTATGAAATCCATAAAAGAGATAGAAATAGATGATTGCAAAAGTGCAAATGAGATGGAAAACTAGTTAGTCGATACGTTATTAGGTATGCTGTTAGGTTACGAACGATGGTGTTTAAGTTTTTTCATACCAGTTTAATGGAATATTTTTGAAATAGGTACATATTTAAACAGAAGATGCAAATATGGGCTTATTATTTCGTAAATTAAGCACTTATTATTTGGATATTATACAAATTTTTGTCTAATAAGCAGTGATCGGGGATTTGGATGCCACACTGCGGGATGTCAGGTAGACACAGTGATATGGATATGCCGTACGGCCCGTGATATTTTTTCTTATGTCATAGTAGAAAATGATCAGATGGATCGCCTGATGGTAAGCAACTGCCCTAACTCATAAACAATGAAGTTACAAAAAACTGGTCGAAAAATAAACGCAATTCCCGTGTAGGTAACATATAAAACAAACTACATATATTGAATAAGCAAGTATTGGTTATGATATGATATGATATAGGTAAATAGGAATGATAATATAAAAATAACGAAATAGTGCAGAGATTTAGGTATTTATGTGTAATATAAAAAAGTAAACTTTCTTTGTCACTAAGAAAATAATATATCCATACTAATATTATAAATGGGAAAGTGTGTGTATCTGTTTGTTTGTCCGTCTTTCACGGCCAAACGGAGCGACGAATTGGCGTGATTTTTTAGGTGGAGATAGTTGAAGGGATGGAGAGTGATATAGGCTACTTTTTGCCTCTTTCTAACGCGTGCGAAGCCGCGGGCAAAAGCCAGTGTGTTAATACACTAAATTAAACAAATTAAGTGATTTTTTATATAACTCACATATTTTACTGTAAATGAGGCCTATACTCTTATTAAGAAAAATAAATTCAGCAGTAATAACAATGATGATTTGATTTGATGTGACATTTTAAAACATTGACCTGTAATAGCAATAAATTGATAATATAAAGGTAGATACATAATATTATGACAAAAAACTGTCCTTTTTCTTACCACATAAAGCCAGGAATCCCGCGGCGTATCCATACTAGCATAATGTTTGAGGTCATTCACCCCGTGTGGCATCCAAATCCCCGATCACTGCTAATAAGTTCTCACTTGAGTTTTTCGACTAAAGTTTTTTAAACTATGAATTACGTTTTTTACCAACACGTGAACTACACCGTCCTCGAAACTTTGGAGGTTAGATGGGCCATTTTTTTCAAAGTTGTCCACCTCCCTTTTTTTGTAACATGGGTATTTTTCGAATATTCGAAACGAATCGCGAGCTCTTTCGATCCTGATAGGAGAAAAAAAAATGTCCCAAGATTTCCATACATTTTTTCGAACCTTCCATTCCGTTACCGCCATACAAAATGTATGAAAAAATGGTAACGTTTTCTCCTACTAGAATTGAAAGAGCTCGCGATTCTGAGTGTAGACCACATAATAATTACCAAATCCAAAAAAAAGTGGGGTGGGTGGGGTTTACAACTTTGAAAAAAAAATGGCCCAGATTCACAATACGCGAACGTGTCCCGTTCTTTTTCGACATATTCTTAATTAAAATTGTAGAAACATCATCTACTACCTTAACCTAACGCTTGTTAATAGGAATCGTTAAGAGCTATTAACAAAACACATCAGCCGTGATATATATCAACTCCTCCACTTAAAAAAAAAACCACATCTATTTCTTAAAAACGAATCCTTGAAACTGACCAGTAAGACCCACAAAGGCGTACCGGCACATCCACCTGTAACCGTTACACTGAACTCTATTTCAATGCATTGAGATGTTCTTTTGTTTATTTACTTGTGGACAGCACTCAGTATGTGGAGTTCTATGCGAAAAGGTCTCTGAAAGCGATCGGCGCTTACGTCTCATAGCCATGCATTGGTATTGAAGCGTAATCAATAATAGCGTAAGCGCCAACCGCAGCAAATTACCTTTTCCTATGAGAAGTCACGTGTGATTTACGTCTTTTTGAAAGTTGCGTTAAACCTGATTCATAAAAACCTCGTTAGGCGGTTTTTCGGTTTTTTGCAACCTAACAAATTACTAACGAACTAATCGGTTTATGACACGTGATGTTATAATAAATGCTCTCGGTTTAGGTGAAACTGTTTTGGTCATTATCTTTTTTTTAATGCTGAGAGTGAGATAATCTTACAGCTTTTTAGGCGCATTTTTCTTGGTGATTAAACTGATTAACTCAGGGATTTCGTTAGAACGATGCATCTAATTTAACATTTTTTTAAACCTCGATGCAAAAACGACGGGGTGTTATTTATAAGTTTCACGTGTCTGTCTGTCTGTTTCATCGTAGCTCCCGAACGGATGAACCGAAATCGGTTCATCCGTTCGGGAGCTACTAAATAGTTTTGCTTTTTTTTTGTTTGAAAGCTGAGTTAGTCGGGAGTGTTCTTAGCCATGTTTCATGAAAAGTGGTCCACTATATCGGAGATTTTTTTCAAAACTTTAATTTATACATAATTATGTCTTCCGTTTAGAAGATCGGGAATCGTAGCCATAAATACAATTGTACATAATGTAGGTACATTGATACTCGTAAGAACTGAAACTGTTAAGAAAAAATCGTGTCCCAATTTTCATGCATTTTAAGAAACTTTCAGACGCTACCAAGTCCAATAGATTAGAAGTACACCTATTTACATAATTTTAATAGAAAATAGCAGGCAGAAAGGGACTCTGTAAAGTGTGATAATTTTTTAATTCGATCCAAATTAAGTCTCACCTGTCCCTAATCTTTATCAATATATATCGATAAAGCCTTTGTGTGAGTCTCACCATAATTTACTTTAGCGAGAAGCCATAAATTAACTATAAAGATAATCCGATGCTTACAATTAAGCGGGTCGAATATCAATTTATATCCTTTGAATATTTAAAAGGCGCGGTCATAAAATATACCTCGACATTACGAATTCAAGTCGTAACACCTTCATCTTGCCGAACGACGACTTAAAGGCCCTGCCGTTACAAAGTCGGTCCAAACAAAGCTATTCCCCGTCCATATTTTAACGCTGAACGTGACCCAACCTCGGCCACTCACAGATAATTTTACGCCCAATCAACATTGATAAAAATTAATACGTCGGTCATATCACCTTTGGACAAACGTTCCATTCCACTATTCGAAAAAAGAACGTTAGGTTTTTTCGCGCGGTTACACCAATGTCGCCAGGGTGACCAGCCTAATGGAATTCGAAACGGACTCACTTCCAATCGATATTTCAAACTTTTTTTCTCCGTTTTCGGTTCTCATAGAAAATGAAGACATAAAAATGTTTGGAAGTCGAGCGGCGCGTCAAAAGGAGACCACATGCTTCGTGGGCAAGGGTTCGTTGGCGATTTTCGCTAAATTGGCGGCCGCTCGCGCCTCTCACCGCAAACCTATTATTTCGGAGCCGCTCAGAACACCAGCAAAGGAACGTGATTAACAAATCAAACCGCTTTTTATCCTTTTTTCTTCTTAAAGCGATGCGTGTTTGTTTTTCGAGGTATAATATCATAAGTTATTATTATGGAAATTCGTGGCCAAAATAACGCCCCCGCGTCGAAAGTTCGGCTCAATCGGGTTGATGAATAACCGAAAATGTTATGTTTTCGGCGAGATGTTTACGCACTCGGGTCGAATTGATTTCGTTTAGAAGTAACGAAAATGACTGGTAACGAGCCAAATATATCAGCTCGCTGACAGGTTAATTTCAAATTGGTTTGTTTATTGTACACTACTAATTTTAGTGGCGTTGAGTTGTGAATGTTTGTGAGCGAGAGATTAATATTTTTATGCGAGTTTTATAGCGGATGTGTGACTCCACGGGGTTCGATGTTCGTGATCGATTATAAATGGACTTCTACAATAACGAAGGAATCCAATTAAAGTGTATCGTGGTATTGGGAGCAATTGATCATAAAACAGCGTCTTAAAGATAAATAGTTAACGCTGCGCGCACGACATAGGCTTGATTGGTATACGGTTCTCCGTTTTTTTCTTATTTTTTTAACCCTACTCCTGTACTGTACTGTACTGTCTGTAATTTAAAGTAGGTAGGTTACATTAGGTTAAATTATAAGGATTTTTCAAAGGATGACTATCTTTATCATTTTAAATAAACATTTTAAACCTAAATGTACCTTTGGCAGCCCGATTAAATTTTCATTCCGATTTTATTACTCACCGTCTTTTTTTTAATTCATCCATTTAAACTAACACGACCGCATTAAATTGGCCGCAACTTTGTTCCCGCTCGAAATATTTAAAATGTAACCCAAACTCGATTAATGGGTGTCACCCAATAAGGTCTTATGCGGCTGTGTGTCCTGTATCTACATAAATCCTTGGTCACCCGACCGCGAATCGACTTAATGGTGACAGGATAGACAACGTCTTAAATGCTTTAAAGTCAGTTGGCAGTTAACACCTTGTCGTAGTAAGTGATATTGTGCCATTTTTGGAGTGGGAGAGGTCAGCTCCCGAGAACTCGTAAACGTCACCTTATATTTATCACGCGGATTGAAGATGCGTGAAATACTTGGTCTATGAGTATTTTGATTCCTTTGTAACAGGGATTTTTAAAATTGGTTCAGGTATTTTTTTTTAATTTTTTTTAGATTTTTGAAGCCATGCATCTTATTGTAACAGTGTGCAGTGTGCACCTACTAAGTCAGTCTCAAGGAAAAATGCAAAAATGCTGGCCATCTTACTCACTTCACTCACCTAAAAAAAATCGAAGCACAATCGCTTCACGAAACGAAGGCTAGTAGAAATCTCTATGTCTCAAATGTTCAAATTCAAGACATTGCTTTCGTCTTGTAGTTACCTATATTTATGTACTTAATAAAGTACAAATACAAATAGATAATTCTAAAACGACACAAACATACACCTCTTAAACAACTGTCTAATTTCACTATGGATGTTTTCACACTAGTCATATAATATGATATGAAACAAAGGAACAAGTATTTATACCCGTTATTGTACAAAATACCAGCTAAATCCACTCCTTAAGCGTACAGCTTTAAGTGGGCAGTTTATATTCAAATAGGTCTAAACGATGACATCTCAATCTCGTCTAGCCTTAGGTTAGACCATAGACTACTTACTTCGCATAGACACCGCATAATATGTGACCTTTCGATGACCGGTTTGGCCTAGCGCGTAGTGATCCTGCTTGCTACGCCGCGGTTCCGGCTTAGAATCCCGGTAAGGGCATTTATTTGTGTGATGAGTAGAGTTCCTGAGTCGTGGATGTTTTCTATGTATATAAGGCAAGTATTTGTATATATCGTTGTCTGAGTACCTGCAACACAAGCCATCTAGAGCTTACCGTGAGACTCAGTCAGTGTAAGAATGTCCTATAATATTTATTATTTATGATATGACGGTTTGCGCTGACATTTTAATTTATTAACGTGAGTCGTGTTACATTACTGTTCAATACAGGCTGGTATGGGATATAACCGCCAACTGCTATACTTACCCAGTAATTATCTTTACAAGATGAACTTTACATTTCACGAAATATATTTTTGCGTTGTAGTTTCCTCGCCATAGTGAGGGGAAAAGTTTTGTGTTACACTCGGGTGCAAATGTATTTTACTTCTCGTGTGTTAAAAAACTCGCAAGTTCAGGATTCTATTCTCGAACCACTCGCTTCGCTCGTGGTTCAACTATAGAATCCTTTCGCTTGCTCGTTTTTCAATTCACAAATAACTATTATGCAAGGAGTGTAAAGGCCACGCGCGTTGTAGAAACAATATTAGGTTTATTTAGTGGTGTAATGTGTCTTAAGATCCGGTTGACTATGCTGAAGCAATCCGCCAAGTAATATATTTTTAGGGTTCCGTACCTCAAAAGGAAAAAACGGAACCCTTATAGGATCACTTTGTTGTCCGTCTGTCCGTCCGTCCGTCTGTCAAGACCCTTTTTCTCAGGAACGCGTGGAGGTATGAAGCTGAAATTTATATCAATTACTCAGGTCTACTGTCCCTTGAAGCTGTGAAAAAATCAAACTTCTAAGCCAACGCAATCAAAAGATAGAGCCGTTTATGCCGCAAATTTTCGACACTTGCAAGGGAATCAAAACCTACAGGGTGCTTCCCGTGAACTCAGAATCTTGAAATTTGGTACGAAGCAACGTCTTATAGCATAGATAAAGGAAAAATTACGAAAACCATAAATTTTTAGTTACATCACATAATATATTTTTTTTAAAACCTTAAATTTTTAGTTACATTACAAAATATATATTATGACTCGATTGTCGTAATGAACGAACTTTGTAAACCTTGCAGGTTTGTACGGAACCCTCGGTGCGCGAGTCCGACTCGCACTTGGCCGGTTTTTTTTATACCTATATTACTTATACATTTGTATGTATGTAGTTCCAAAACTCTATTTTAAACTGTCTAGGTACACATTAAAGTTCCCTATACTTACGGCAAGTACTCTAACAAACAAACACACAACACACACAATTTTTTTGTTGTCGAATTTATCTCTTCATCTGATGCCGAAGTGATCTGTGGGTTAGCGAACTAGCCTAAGTCGTTAACCTGTCATGTCTGTTTTCTATGCCTTCTAGTTCATATATCGACTTTATGATATGCTTATCAAGGTCTAATTCCTTTAAAAATATAATGTAATATGCCCTATGGTTTTATAAATGCTAATTTACGATTAGTTGTAGTCAGTAATTAGGAATGACAAGGTGTTATAATCAACGACTTAAAAAGCGATATTTATATAAGTAGTTATGTTATGGCCATACTTGATCGTAGCGACAACCTATACGTATTTGTAGCATAGTTTGACTTTATTTACATTGTTTAATTTTGATTTATGCAAACAACCAAAATAAAACAATTTTATTATTATATATCATTGGTAAAACAATCATCAATCCACTTGCCTCTATGTCCTATGAGCCCTATGAGCTATCTGTTACATAATACATATGCAATTATGTGTATGTAGGTATATACTTCACGGATATATTCTGTATGTATAATGTTGTTTAATTCTAGGGATACATCTCCGTATCTAATCATTATCACAAAACATCAGCAACATATCACACTCAAGAACAATAAAGAAGAGTTATTATATAAAATTTCCATACAAACTTACCCATTATATTGCTCATCTCATGACTAAAAATACATCATCATATTATAGGCGCCACGTGTGACCATTTTGACTTAATCGAATCATCGAGCCATGATATTTCCAACTTAGGTCTTAATAGTGCATTGTTAAGGCTAAATAATTGAGTCCTAAAGGTACCCCAACCTTATTTGGCGCCACATTGTATTTTATTGGCGGCTTAGCGCCGTAAATTGATACCTATACTGACATTATGGTAATCTGATGACTTAATAATGACGGAATATATTGATAATACGACCATTTTGCGTTAGTGTTTGTTGTTTATTTGATAATACACACCATAGTGACAGTTTACATAGTGTTAATATGTTATACTTATTGTACAGTCAACCAATTGGAACCCTAGGCCACTCTACAACTATGTCAAAATGACAAGCAGTAAGAGATTTCTTATACTCTGATTTAGAACGTCACTATGACATAGTTCTACAGTGGCCTAGGGTTCCAATTGGTTGACTGTACTTTAAGTTGCAAGATTGTTAACACAACCAAACTACTTATGGCGGCCCCTTTCTGGATCGTAGCACATACCTAGTTGAATAATCTCAATTTTAGTGCAACCACAGAATATATAACATACAAGTACAGAAGGCTCACTCCTTTGATGTTCACATAATGCCGCCATTCTAAATTCTTACCTACATTAACAAACGGACCGCGCGAGCAGCCAACATTGAATTTTAGTGCGCCGCGCGAAGGTCGTTGCCAATGAATGGGCCGCGAACTTGCGGCCGCTGACATGTACTTGTAGCGCGGCGATAGAATTGCGGAGTGAGCCCCTGGTGCAACGTATTTTATTTATAACAAATACAAATAGGTATTCGTTTTGGGTTCGATAAACTATTTCTTGTCGTTATTCTATTTATTCTTGTGCATCATTAGCCAGAGCTCGACAGTAGCAAATATACACAAGTGTGTACACATATAAATTTAGTAAATTTACATTGTAAAGACATACAATCACGCCTGTTTCCCGGAGAGGTAGGCAGAGATCACGGATTTCCATTTGCTACGATCCTGACAAACCACTTTCGCTTCACACACTTCTATAACGTTTCTCATACACGCTCGTGGGAAGAAAGTGTATTGAAAGAGTGGAAGGGTCAGTTGGAAGTGGAAGACCTAGGCGAACTTTTCTCGACCAAACCGGGGAAATATTGCAAAAAGACCAGGTCAGAAGAAGTCGAAATCGACATATAAATTTGGATTTTGTATTTTTCTTCATATAAATTGTATTGATGTTGTAGTTGTTTTAAGTTACCCTAGAGGTACAGAGGCCTTTCAGCTCACGCCCACGCCATCTTATCTTTACGACCCTTCCGACCCTTGCTCCCTCCAGAATCCATACTAGTATTATAAATGGGAAAGTGTGTGTGTCTGTTTGTTTGTCCGTCTTTCACGGCAAAACGGAGCTACGAATTGTCGAGATTTTTTAAGAGGAGATAGTTGAAGGGATGCAGAGTGACATAGGCTACTTATTGTCTCTTTCTAACGCGAGCGAAGCCGTGGGCAAAAGTTAGTAATTTATAATTGTAATACTAACGGCTAATTTGATTTGTTTCAGGGTTAGAATACCTAAGTGCAGCGAGGAGTCTTCACCCGGAGTTACACGTCGGCAGCACGCTGGCCAGTCAGGACTTTCAACTTAGTTTAGAAGGTAAGCCATTCGTCGATTGAGATCCTGAGTAAAAAAGAAACCCAAATAACGCACTTTATCAGCCGTTTGACCAAAGAAGTCTGAACTACGGATGAAACCCAATATAAACCTTTCTGCATTCTAAATATTTCAACAACAACCTTCAAATCAAGAGTGAACAGGCATCTTCTGGGCGAGCTCACTCCATCGTAGGCCACGTCTTTGCCTTTGGCTAGTCTGTGGCCAAGAGTAAACCCATTTATAATAAAAAAAGTTTGTCAAACAAAGGGCGTTTGTCGGTACTTTCAGGCCCTGTTCTGAACTGGCGGTGAATCTTTGGAAACTTGACGTGGACACGGGAGTATCATCTACTTACAAATTAGGCATTGACTCAAACCAGACGTAATAGAAATTAGCATAGGAGAATTTCCCCATGTGTTTACATATACAAATGTATGAATAAATCAAGCTCGTTAAAGTTAGGTCAGGAAATACCTAGGTAAATCAAGAGTGTACAGCCATCTGGCCGAGCTCACTCCATCGTAGGCCACGTCTTTGCCTTTGGCTAGTCTGTGGCCAAGAGTAAGCCCATTTATGATAAAAAATAGGTAATTATGTCTAAAATGGCATTTTAAAAAACTATCAACTCATTTCTTTACAGGATCAAGAATAGCCTCCCCAACGCGTCTCAGGCTATCCGGCGGCGCGATAGGTGCCTCAGCCAACCGCAAACGGGCTGTATCCTGGAGTCCCTACTCGGCGGAGTCTTTAGACTTGGCGGCGGTGATCCGGGCTTCGCCGGCAAGCTTGGCTGTGAGGGCGCCTTCGGCCGCATCTACGGGCAGCTATGGACATCTCAGCGCTGGTAAATACGACTTCATATTCTCTTAAACTCATGACAATTCACCACACATTCAGGGTTACGCAATCGTAACCCTTGAGGAGATTTGAAGGAGTCTTGTACTTTGGTATCTAACTAAATATTATGGATCTGCGATCCAAAGAGAATTTTGACCTCCAAAACGAGAGCACGCAACTTATCCCGATCATGCGCGGCTTCCTACCAATTATCGGCTTGTAGCTGACACAAATCTGCCATCACACTGTCCTGCCAGCGGTATCTTGGCCGACCCGCTGGGTGGGTCACCAGTTGGTCTTCCCAGATACGCCCTCTTAGCATCCTGGCCCTCTCCCATTCTTAGAAATTTGTTATTATTTGCTTTGGTAAACGGTCCACCTAAATAACAGAATGGTTTATAAAATTCCAGGCGCGATATCCCCAGCCCTCTCGCTGTCTCACGCGTCACTGGCACAACAGTTGCTGGCGAGAGGCGGCGGGGGAGTTTTGGGGGGCGGAGTGTTACTCGACCCTGCGCATCAGCAAGCGGCTGCTGCTGCTGCTCATCATGCCGCGCATGCGCACCTAGTGGCTGGGATACACAGGTAAGATATATATCTGTCTCATGAAGTGACAGCTGCTGGCGAGAGGTGGTGGCTGCTGGTGTCTCTTAGTAGCTGGGATACACAGGTAAGATGTATATCTCTGTCTCATGAAGAGACACCTGCTGACGAGAGATGGCGTTTTGGTGGGCGGAGTGTTACTCGACCCAGATCACCAGCAGCGGCGGCCGCGGCCGCGCATCACGCTGCCCATGCGCTTAGTAGCTGGGATACACAGGTTCGACATATATATCTGTCTCAGGAAGTGACAGCTGCTTGCGAGAGATGGCGTTGTGGCGGGCATGTTACTCGACCCAGCACTTGCGGCCGCGTAGCTGCACATGGCATACACAGGTAAGACATGTTTCTGTCTCTTATAACTTGACAACTGCTGGGCATCTTAACTGAAGGGATAAGGGATAGGTACTACTGACTCAAACGCACACACGCTTGGCTTTGCTTATCTTCACTGGGTTAGCCCTGTTGTATTCACCTAGTGGCTAAAATATATATTATGGAAGGACGAAGGACAAAGATAAAACCAGTAGTCCTACAATATAGGAGGATACCAAAACCAGATATTCCGGATATCTGCGACTGGGAGACACAACGACAACAAAAACTCTCGTAATTTTATTCGTAGAACTCAATTACCTCTAGTATCCATACTAATATTATAAATGGGAAAGTGTGTGTGTCTGTTTGTTTGTTCGTCTTTCATGGCCAAACGGAGCGACGAATTGACATGATTTTTTAAGTGGAGATAGTTGAAGGGATGGAGAGTGACATAGGCTACTTTTTGTCTATTTCTAACGCGAGCGAAGCAGCGGGCAAAAGCTAGCATTAAATAAATAAATAGTAGAGGTAATTTATTATCCTACTACCTAATAATTAATAATACCTAATAATCCTAATACCTAATAATTAATAGTAATTTATTATACCTCTACTATTTATTTAAATAAATAAATAGTAGAGGTATTTTCTAATTCAACGCGAGCGAAGCCGCGGGCAAAAGCTAGTAAAATATAACTCCTTTTGTTCAAGCTTAAATGACCAAATCTATAAGTACTAGGTTTTAACTCATATAATTCTTGACAGATCCCACATATCATCGCCCACGCAGCTCCTAATGGGGACACCCGTGGACATCCGACAAGGTTTAGGCATGGACGGATCCCCTCCTCATCATCTGCAGCAACCACCACAGCAGCCAGAAGTTACTAGCATCATGGAGGCCGATAGGTAAACCATCTCAAGATTTCCAGTATATGTACTATTCATGATAGAACTTACCATACCTTACCATCATGGAGAAAAACAGTTTTTACGACTTACTTTCGTACGTTTTATGAGAAGTTAAATCCTGATAGGTAGGATATTGGTAACAAACTCATAGGTCACAAAAGTATAGCCGCAGATGAACAGGATTCACGGTTAGTGCGTTTTCACATTATCCGATCCGATACGGATACATCCCATACATTACAGGCGCCAATTTAGATTTTTTTATTACAATTCTTCCGACATTCGATATCGGATCGGATAATGTGAAAACGGACTTACACTGAAATATACTGACTGTTTATGACTTACGTTACTTGTCAGATTGAGGAGGACAAGCAAACTTAACAGGGCAATAGATTGTTCCGCCTTTTCTCCTCTGCTCATAGAACTGAGATGCTGTCCTACTGATTCTAATCTTTCTCTCTTTTCACAGTGCTTCATCAGGGATGACACAACGTAAGTCCCCACAGAGCCTGATGCACCGAGACAACCATCACAGCAACAAGCCTTTATCAGCTGCCGCGGAGAGTACGGTCCATGACGGTCTCGACTCCAAAGACGAACCTGGAGACTTCATTGAGACTAACTGTCATTGGGTAAGTATTTGTACTTACTACCTTATTTTGCTGGCTTAGTGAAACCAAAGAGGATCGATTATTATAGAGAGTTACTGTCGAAGTAAAATGTGTAATCACAGTGCATAGACTGCCTGATCTCTTGACACAGGCTTAAAACTTTTGAACCTCAGTTTTGACAATTTGGTCCATATTCTTAGCTCGATATGTGTTAAAATGTCAAATATTAATATTAGCGCCATCTAGCTGAGCGTACCCCAAAGGTGTAACACCATCTAGGCCTCCGTACCTTTTCCTATATGGTCCTGAGGTACGTTTTTTTCTTAGACTGTAGCTGTCTATACGGAGTTACTTAAGTCTTCGGTGAAACTAAAGAGAGAAGGAGTTTGAGTAAATACTTCTCAATGTTCTGTCCTGGGCGAATATAATTAGGTCTTTGTCACCATGAATAGGTTAGGAAAGAGCGTTTTGAAAACTGTCGTAAAAAATTTAGGAGACTGAACTGAAATGCTACAATCATGTTTCTTGAAGAGCGGGACACGTAAAGCACCATATACATAATTGTCGTCATATTTCTCTTGCTGGTATTTCTGCGTAACCATAAAATGACGCAGAAGGTATTAAAATAGCCAAAAGTGCTTCACTTTCAAGTCATGTGCACAATTTATATTATTGCTAAAATAAACTACAACTAACTATTTTTGGCTGAGCGATCCAAAGAGAATCTTGGTCACCGAAACGAGACCTGTCCCGATCCTGCGCAGCCTCTTGCCAGAGGCTTAAAGCCACACTGTCCTCCCAGCGATAAAGAGTTCGAATGCTAACCTGCTAACCATGTTATAATTGGAAGATATAAACAAGCTCATGAATATGTTCGTTCTTCCAGGTGGATTGCAAACTAGAGTTCCCAACGCAAGACGACCTAGTAAAGCACATAAACACAGACCACATCCACGCAAGCAAGAAGGCGTTCGTGTGTCGCTGGGTCGGCTGCTCCCGGGACGAGAAGCCGTTTAAAGCGCAGTATATGCTGGTCGTGCATATGCGGAGGCATACTGGGGAGAAGCCGCATAAGTGCACGGTGAGTCATAACTTCTCGTAGCGAACGCGGATCCGCATACGAGGAAACCATATGAAAAAAATAAACGCGGCATGCGAGAGGTTCATGTTCCTTTCACAATAATTTTCATCTAGAACCTGTGGAGCACCATAGAGGATGAAATAGTCCCTAATTATAATAACAGTAGGCCTAGCACATGATTGCCTCGAGAGTATGTCGCCGCGAGGTAGATCACACGTCTTCTTCTAATAGTATTAATGACATAAGGACGGGTAGTCTATCTCGCGGCGACATATTCTCTAGGGGTATACCGTTGTAGTATGGCAACATACAAGTTTTATCAGTAACAGAATACAAAACTGGAAAGTTTCATGCGTAGATAACGATACTAGAACGACATAAGAAACGACTGATCAACACTGCATCTAGTGTTCCTCAAAAGAATTTACTACAATTCACTCATTGACTTTTTTTGAGTACTGATTACAATTTAAACACACCAATACAATAGTTTTTATACAGGCTTTGTGTTGGTAGAGGGCGATAAAGTGGAAATACGTAATTTTCTTCTAATTAATACACCAGTCCTACAAAATAAAGCTCAATAATAATAAACTTTATCAATTCCCTTCCAGTTCGAAGGCTGCTGTAAAGCTTACTCCCGTCTGGAAAACCTGAAGACCCACCTCCGAAGCCACACGGGTGAAAACCTTACACTTGCGAATACCCGGGCTGCGCCAAAGCCTTCTCCAACGCGAGCGACAGGGCGAAGCATCAGAACCGGACGCATAGCAATGAGGTAAATTCCAAAGTAAAAGACTTTGGAATTTAAATCTAAAAACTCACCAGGAACCAGGAACACTGTTGAAAAATAAAACCAATCATACTTAAATGAAAACTCTTCTTTTTTTGGACTACTTAAAGCCTGATTAGATTCCTTGTTTGGTTGTAGACAAGTTTTGACTCCAACTGTGAATATTTTGGACCTATAAATTTTCCAAAATCCCAAATGACGGGCGGAACAACGAGTATGACTTTAGTTAGCAAAGAAATCTATGAAATTTCCTAGAGCTAAAACTTTAAACAAGACAATATGTAGTTTAGCGTAATCCGCCCTTGATCTTAATTTTAAACTACGAGTATTCGCTCCCAATCTGATGTATTCAATGTCTTATATTTATTTTCAGAAACCCTATGTATGTAAGGCGCCTGGCTGCACAAAGCGGTATACAGACCCGTCGTCTCTTAGGAAACATGTGAAGACTGTTCACGGTGCAGAGTTCTATGCCAGCAAGAAACATAAAGGTAATCTACCAATTACCAATTCTACCAATATTTGTTGCGTATCATTTCCTTTTAATACATTTTAAATATTATCGCTGCGCTGCCCAGCGCTGACCTTTTGAGAAGACTATCAAGTGAGAAAGATTCATAAAACTTTTTCATTTTCCAGGTTGCAGTCGCGGCGACGACTCCGCAGAGTCCGGCGGCGGTGGAGCAGGTTCCTCACCACGGTCAGAAGAAGGTGGAGTTCCGATCGGAATTCGCGGGCATACTTCGTCGGCTTCCGTCAAGAGCGAGAGCCCCGCGTCGCCACTTCCAATTGGGCTGCATACTCCAGCACATCAGGTATGTCAAGATTCCACTACCAGATTACTCGCTTCGACTCCGCTGAATCTGGTCTTTTGGGGTCCTTCCCGGGGTTGAAGGATGACAGAGTTCTCATTGGAGTCCATGTCCACACTTGTTCGGCCTCCGTCAAGAGCGAAAGTCTCACATCGCCACTGCCACTTAGGCTGCATACTTCAGGACATCAGGTATGTCAATCCACTCCTAGGTTAGACTCGCTTCGTCTTCGCTGATTCAGGAGGAACAAAGCGGGTTTTTCTAGAGATCTGATGAGATCGGAGTCCCTATTAGTAGGTAGTAAATATGCCAGAAATGTTCTCCTCAATCAAGGTAAGCAGTGCTTCTACTTTCGTCAATAACGATATTATAATGAAAATTATATTTCTTTACAGTTGTCAGCTCAGTGTGGCGGAGATTTGGACTTCGGCGGTTCTGGCTTGGGTGGCTTCAGTGACGAAAACGGCGCTCCTTACTTCAGGCTAGACGGAGAGGTAGTTAAATAAATCTAATACTCGTACTTTAATTATAGCAAGTTTTATTACAATTAATAAGACCAGCATTTGTAACTAAACTTGTTCACTCAAGAATTCTGGCGACCGGTCTGGCGTAGTCGGTAAGGGCAAGGGTTATTTGTGTGATGAGCACAGATATTTGTTCCTGAGTCATGAATGTTTTCTATGTAGGTATATAAGTATTTATATAATTATATCGTTGTCTGAGTACCCACAACACAAACCTTCCTGAGCTTACCGTGGGACTCAGTTAATCTGTGAAAGAATGTCCTATAAAAAAATCCATCTTCAAGCTGAAGTGCCTGTTCTGATCTGCTGGCCTTTCGAGAAACTATTCGATTATTGTCGCTGATAAAAAATGTCAAGGGATCCCGATCCCACCATGGACTTGTTCCCTTAAACTTTATCTTGACTTATCCCTCAATAAAACAAAGTGTATCGAATCTTTTGATAACTTCCAGGTGGAACAAGAGGTCGTGGGTGAAGTAGGCCAACTGCCTCTGATGTTACGCGCCATGGTAGCCATTGGTGAGCCACGGCACCATCACATGCCGCGCCTGCAAAACAAAATGGCCGTCAATCGCCTCATGCCGCCGGGACACGGTGTTGACTTGGGAGGAGGTAAGAAATAGCATTAATATTGTGTTGACGCTTAGCTACCAGGAATAAAAAGTCATGGATGGAGTAGGATGTCTCTTGCCGCGTTTGAAAAACAATATGGCCGTCAAACCGCCTCATGCCACCAGAATATGACTTTGACTTAGGAGGAGGGAAATTGCTTAGTTACCAGGACCTTCTCGGCTTCAGTGCCACTCTAGAGCAAATCCCAACTGGGGTAGTACCTCCGCCTTACAGAAGACCGCACTAGACCCTACTCATAGTGTTGTGTTCCTGCCGGTGAGTAAGGCTGCCAGAGCTCAACGAGGGTGCGGTGTGCTGATGACGGGAGGACTTACGGAACTAACTTGTTCCGTCTATTGTCCTTTGAGTTGTCGGCAACCCGAACCCTCCTTAGAACTTATAGGTACACTCCTTCTTGCTGTGTACTTAACACAGCAAAAGGGAATGTACAAGTTTCTAATGGCGTGGCAACGCGCATGTGACACTGTTTGAGTTGCAGGCGTCCATAGGTTACGGTGACCGCTTAACATCAGGCGGGCCGTATGCTTGTTTGCCATCGACGTAGTATAAAAAAAATAAAACTGTTTTTTATAGTACTTCGAGCAATCAAAACCCAGTCTGGGAAGCAGTTTAGATAGTTCCAGAGCATATTCAGCTCTAAAATCTTTATTGGTTTTATACTTCAAAAATGTTAGCGTATTTCTTAGGATCGCGTCGGCCTTGACCGCGGTGACAGGAGTTAACCAGATTAATAAATTTCCTAATTGTTTTCAATTGTAGCTGCTGCACCTGGTCGCACAGATCTGGGCAACACGAACGTAGGAGCAGAGATCAAGACTGGGATGCCGAACACGAGGCGGGACTCAGGAATATCTTCTGGCAGTAGCCTTTATAGTGCACGGTATGTATTTTATTATTCCACTATTCGTTTCGTAGTCTCCTTTAATGTCAGACCAGCTTTTTAATTCTCAACTAGCCTCTGTCACCGTGAAACTGAATTTGACTTGTTTTGATTTTGTGATACATCATATCAGGCTGTCAAGCGAAAGAATTGCGTGTAAATTGATTCACCGACAAGAACGCAGATCTTAAATTTCTCAATATTTTTACGTACATAGTTTTGAGGTTATCCACCAGTTTTACACTACGCGTTGTCTTTGTAAATCCATACTAGTGGCAACGTGTGTGTCTGTTTATTAGTCTGTCTTTCACGGCAAAACGGAGCAACGAACTGACGTGATTTTTTAAGTGGAGATAGTTGAAGGGATGGAGGTCATGGAGGGTGACTTAAGCTACTTTTTGTTTCTTTCTAACCCCTAACTTCTCTGAAATGGGGGGTGGAATTTTGCAATATACGAATTTAAAGCGAGTGAAGCTCGCGAATAAAGAAAGCTTATTGTCACGTGGCTCCATAAACGAAAGAGGGCTGGCCTTAATTCCGCAGAACATTCACAAAAACATTCGAACTACTTCCAGGTCGTCAGACATCTCCCGCAAGAGCAGCCAAGCGTCCGTGGTGGGCGCGGCGCCGGCGCCGGCGCGGCTCGTCCCGCACGGCGTCTACGACCAGCTGTCCCCGGATAGCAGCCGCAGGTAAACACCTCATTATAATACAGAACCATAGGGTCTCCCCAAACATATGGACGCGGAATCGACTTTAAACGCGTACGCTTGTTAGTATGGACATGCGTACAGAGGCGTTCAGTTACGACGACGGGTAAGTTTCTTCAGTAACCAGCGATTTTTGGTCGGTTAGAGCCGATTTCGCGTCGACAGGTTAAGGGTAACCCTTATAGCACGAGTACACGGTGCCGCCTCCGCGCGGACTCATGTGCATAGCACGGAGGTGCGGTGAAGGCGCCGAGGCGGCACCGTGTAATACTCACGTCCTTGGTTATGTTTTACTGATTTGCATTATATTTTTCTGTTATGACGAAGTACCATCTTCAATGACGGATCTCACATTGACACTACCGTCTCTGTGCAGATAATCCTCCTGAAACAAGGTGTAACATTGTAGTCATTTATTTAACATTTTTATTTCTCTAAGATTACAAATCACTTAAGCGTGAAACAAACAAAATTTTAGTAATTACTTTAACTAAATTGACGGAACATCTAGTTCTAATACTGAGAGTCAGTAAAAATTTAATTTATTGCCCTGTTTTAGCTAAGACTTCACAATACTTTTCTATGTCGACCGATGCCTTTAAGGTGCTAAATGTTTTTCCAGATCTAGTCAAGTTTCGTGCGTGGGATACGCACCAGCACCTTCCTCCGCTCTCGCCGCCGTGCAAGCCGTCCGGACATCCCAAGGCAATCAGGTAAAGACTCATTTCTTGGTTTAGATACCAAAGGCGAGACGACTAAAAAAAAACTAATTAAGTAGTCCGTCAGTTAGATCATCAAAGAACTACACGTATTTTTTATTTTTTCTCGTAAACGAAAAATGACGACGGTACAGTGCGTTGAAGTTTCGTGTGACGTCAGGCCTAGGTACAATTTTTACTTAGAAGTGACGTCACAAGCCCCCACTCAGAACTTTGATGCTTATATATTTGTATTTTTTCTTTAATTAGAAAAAGCGAAAAATATGTGTTTAGTATTTTTGGACGATCTAACTGACGAACTAAACAGAATGCTATTTTTTTTATGTAATCGTCATCCCTAATTTTAAAAATTGTATGCTATGGGTTGCGAATGATGCTCTAAGCACGAAAAGGTAGCTAGTTCTACTTTTGCGGATTTGCTCCAGATATGAGCGGACCGTTCATCCTGGCCCCAGTAAAAATAACTCTTAGAAATCTAAATCTTAACTTTTGATTTTGTTGTGAAGTTTAAAGTTCTAAAAACTAATTGCCTTTCTAATTTTACAATATTTTGGTTTCTAGGCCGTCCTTCTCCGCGGGGTGACATGTTCAGAGGTGCGAGCTGAAGAGCTAGCGCTGGAACTCGACCCCAACGTCCAAGTGAAAGAGGAGGCCAGGAGACTCTCGGAGCAGTCCAACCTCAGTGATCAGACGCAGAACTGGACCCCAACGTCCAAGTGAAAGAGGAGGCCAGGAGACTCTCGGAGCAGTCCAACCTCAGTGATCAGACGCAGAGCTACCAGCCGTACCCCTGCGGGACTGATGATGTGGTGAGTAGTTTATAGAAGGTATTACTCTAGAGTTAGGGGTGGAACTGGACCTCAACGTCCAAGTGAAAGAGGAGGACAGGAAACTCTCGGAGCAGTCCAATCTGAGTCTGATCAGACGCAGAGCTACCGGCCATACCCCTGCGGGACTGATGACGTGGTAAGCTTTTTTATAATACAAAGAAGACAACATGTCAAGTAAGCAAACAGTTTTAGTAAGCAGATAAAGTGGTTGAACAAACCTGGTGTCTAAAATTACATACACACTTTTATAATATCTTAACAACGTAAAAATACATCACCCAGCATAACAATATTACTCTTGAAGAATCTTGCAGATGCTATACCAGCCTGAAAGTCTTTCCTTATCAGCATACACGTACATAATATACATACAATCAAGCCTGTATCCCATAAAGGGGTAGGCAGAGCATATGAAACTAGTCAAGTTTCAGTCTCTCAGCCACTCTTGGCAAATAAGGGGTTGAAAGACTTCGAAACTGTGACATTGCAGACATTGCAGTTTTCAGTGGCAGCTTGCCAGCCTCTTCTACGCCAAAATTTAAAGCCTGACCAGAAGGTAGAGGAAGGGGAGGCTGACTATATATATGTTATTTTGATGTATGCGGTGACAGTTCAGAATAGTATGAAGAAAATAGTTCTAATGAAATTCCGCAACATGGCGCATAGTCATATATTTCTGGTCAGGGTTTAAACCATATCCCATAGTCGCCTTCACCTTATTAACATTGTTAAATTCCTAATGTTTGATGTTCTTTCCAGGGTGACGCTCCATTCCCGTTCAAGACGGAGGACGAGCACGAACCGGTGTACAAGGAGTCGCGCTCCAACTCGACCAGCACGGTGGTGGTCACCACCGCACAGGTGCACCACCCCAACCAAGAAGTCAACCTCGAACAGGTAAATATCAAATCCTATTATAGTAGTTCCTGTTTTTCGATTCCCGGCCGTCCCGGGCTAAAAAAACATTTCCAGCCTGTAGTCAGTCATCTTTGCTTTCTTCCGTCAGAGCTTAACCCATCTTAGCCAAAGTCGCCATTTATGATGGATTCTTCTAGAAAGACCCGAGAGTGTACTCATTCTGAATCTAAATCAGTTTACTGGTCCACACCGTTGTAACTTTTTTCTATGTTTCAATTACACTCGACAATTTTGCTCAATAGTTTTTTTTTTGTCTTTTCCTAGGTCGCGGAAGGAGAAATGGTGGAGAACAAGCTGGTGATACCAGACGAAATGATGCAATATCTTAACCAATCAATATTGGGAACCGACTCGGTAGCACCAGCCAAGAACGACTCCGCCGCCCCTGAGCCCGAGGCCGACAAGGACCAGGACAGTGCAACCAAAGACAATGCCTCTCGCGACCAGAACGCTAACAATTCTAGTGACAAAATCAGTGACGTAGCGACCAGTGACGATTCTCTACTCAAAAATCTAGGTGCCATAGGTAGTGATCTCAATATAAGTGATATTCCAGTCGATTTAAGGTCGTTAGACGTTAGCATGTCGGGCAACAGCGGCTCTTTACTAGCCGCCAAGTCGCCCGACGACAAGAACCCGTTACAGGAACAGGTTATACCCGAAGTCCCCACCGAACAGTGCGAGGACTACAAGAAACCACCGACGAGTACTGTATCTACAAATCCTTTGCAGTCTTTACAAACTATGGCGGCGAGTCAGCCGGAGCCTAACAGGATGAGAGCAAATCTTCTACCTCAGAAACAAAACACGACTATGAGTCCGAAAACCATGGTAATTACTCCGCAGACGGTTATGAGTCCTCAGACTTTGCCTCACAGTATGCTCAGTCCACAAAGCTTACCTCATAGCGCTATGAGTCCACAGAGCGTTATGAGTCCCCACAACATACCCCATAACGTCATGAGCCCACCAAGTGTTTACAACGTTATGAGCCCTCAGAGCGTTATGAGCGTCATGTCCCCACAGCACAATGCTATGAGCCCACAGAGCATGCAGAGTTTGATGAGCCCTCAAATGCCGAACCAGATCATGATGAGTCCCCGTCACAATAACATCGGCAGCCCTATGTCTCAAAACATGGCGAGTCCAGCCGTCAACATGGCGAGTCCTATGAATCAAAATATGCCGAGCCCCATGAGCCATGGCATGCCCAGTCCGATGCATCCCAGTCTACAAAGCCCTATGGCTCAAAACGTGACGAGTCCGATGATGCAAAACGTACCCAATATACCGGTAAACCCTCCCCAAAACCCTAATCAAAACATGATGATGAACATGAATATGAATCAGCAACACATGCAAAGCATGCCACCTAACTACCCACAAAACCGTCAAAATTGTAATCCTAAAGCCGTTAGCAAAAACTACACCAACGTCCAAAATCAATATCAAAACCAAAACTACAATCAACCACCCAACTATCCAATTCAAAACCAGCAGAATGGTAACAATATGCGTCAGCAAAATATGCAGCAATATCCAATGCAACAATTTAACCAAAATCAAATGCCTAGCATGCAACAAATAAACCAAAATCATCCCAATATGATGTACAATAATCAAATGATGCCGCCGAATTATCAACCACCGATGAACTACCCCAATCAGCAGAACCAAATGCATCAAGTGCAAATGTCAAGGTCTTCAGTGATGAGCGTTGACAACAGCGGCAATATGGCGAGAGGGGCTTTAAACAGCTACTGCGAGCAACAGAACCAATGCCCGCCCATGCAGAATAATCAATACAACCAGAACATGCAATATCCACAACCTCCTCCTTACAATGCTGTGGTCAACGCTGCCAATGTTATGGGCCCACCTCCACCTAAAAACAATCATCAATACAATCAAGCCATGATGAACAACAACCAATATTACAATAACCAGAGACCTTACATCCAGTGGGACTATCCCGGCAATCAGTTCAACAAACACAACATGCAAAAATCCGCTCAGAACTCTGTGAACATGTCTACTGGAAGCCAGAAGCCGGTGAACGGAGTAAGACCACCGATGAATTGCAATCAGATGGTCAAGAATGGAGAGCAGCAGACTGATTGCAGCATGAATAGTTTAAGAAGTCAGAATAATCAGGCCAGTGATGTTCAAGTTTGGGACATATCGCAGTCACAGATTGAAGCCACGAACGCAAGGAAAAAGAATCAGAACGCGAGTACGATGCGGCAGGAAACCTACCAGAGGACCCTGGAGTATGTTGAGAATTGCGAGAACTGGAAGAGCTCTGAGATGGTCTCCAGCAGCACGCACCCTCTGCAAGGCGGCGACAACATGGTTGTGAACGATCTCCAAACCTCCCTGTCTTCGTTTTATGAAGAAAACCAGTACCTCCAGATGATCCAATAGTTGTAATTTTTATATGCTAAATGTGTTCACGCTAAAGTCGAATTTAGATCTGATAATGGTGCACCTAAAACTATGGTTGTTAAACGAACTTATGCAATGTAGACTGATTAATTATAAATTTCTAAATTTAGGCTCAAATGTTTCAAGTACATTAGCGTAAACGTTTTGACAAAAGACAAGCACATAAAGTATTGTACATAATGTAAACTTTGTTAAAGTATGTCTTCCATCTTAAGTAAGTACAATATTGTATGAGAATTGAAGCGATATTTTTATATTGTAGATGTATGTTAATCTAGGATGTACATAGATTGTACATAGGATTTTAAGATGCTACAAGGGAAATTCTGTCAACTGTGTGCCTTAAATTTGTACGTGTTTTGAACTAATTTTGTAGCAATATTAAATATTCCTATAGTGTTTTATAAATGAAGATTCTCGTGGTCAATAAATATTTAGGTGCAACTGAATTGACTTACATGCAAGTGACCTTTGAGATTATTAGTTAGACAATAATAGAATCAAATAAAATAGATCAAAATCTGTACAAAACATTTTCTAGAATTTTTACTGTTTGTTGATATTTTGTAACACTACTTAAGTATAAGTAAATGTACTTTTTAAATGTTAGTTTGTAAAATAATTAAAGCAATATTTTGCTTCGAGACATGGAATCTCCTAGTTTTTAGATTTTATTATGAGATTACTAGACTAAGATTTTTGTAAGTTTGTTAATTTTTATTATTTAAAGCAAACAAAATGACCGCACAAATGATTGTAATAGATAAACCGTATCGTAATAACTTATTGTTTTTCTGTTCTCGCGACCGCGAACATCTGTGAACAATATTTTTATGAAACTATTAAATAAAACATCCTATCATGAAGCTTAGTGTGTTTATTTTTAACCTTGTTTATTCGCTCGTGTCATTAGATATTTTGATGCGTGCACTGTCTAGGCGAGCGTCTACATAAACCTTGAAAACTTTAGTCTTAGAAATTAATTTTTCTTTTTCATTTAATACGGACAACTTTAATATCCATACTATTATTATAAATGGGAAAGTGTGTGTGTCTGTTTGTTTGTCCGTCAATCACGGCAAAACGGAGCGACCGATTGACATGAATTTTTAGGTAGAGATAGTTGGATGGAAAGTGACATAGCGTCGGGGATAGTGCAATACCGCGTATCTAACAAAACACATAGAGCTCAACACGGGAACAATTTACAAGGAAATTTGAACTTATTGACTTTGTTAGTTACGCGGTATTGCACTATCCCCGACGATAGGCTACTTTTTGTCTCTAAGCTAGTTGCCTATATGTTCATCCCACTCAACTATCTCAACAACAACGAGAATAACACCACCCTACTCTTTTACTAAATGATTTAAACGGCTTCACTCGCTATAGAAAGAGACCAAAAGTAGCCTATGTCAGTTTCATCCCTGCATCTATCTCCACTTAAAAAATCACGTCGATTCGTCGCTCCATTTTGCTGTGAAAGACGGACAAACAAACAGACACCCACACTTTCCCATTTATTATAGATGTAAAAAGATACAGAACCAGCTTTTCCTCTTTGCTAGTTGGGCGTTTTCGCGAGAAAATATTCGAAAACTTTTTTCTACTCAGAATCACGCCCTTTGGATACTACTAGGTGAAAAAAGCATCCCAAATTTAATTTTTCCACTTCGTTAACAGTTTTCAAACACTTTGTACAATGGTTACAAAGTGGAAAATATGCAAAATAATAGAAAATTTTGGGACCATTTTTTTGTCTGTTATTTTTTTGTCCTACATCGAAAGGGCATCGTGATTTCGAGTAGGAAAAACATAAAATTTACCTTGTCATTAGAAAAAACATTTTTGGTGATTCTTCTCGCGAAAATACCCAGTTTGCTTTGATATAATATAATTGATAACGATTAGCCAAAGAAACTATATAGTCCCACACAGATTATTTTATTGTTAATCAGATTTTTAAATTTCGTTTCGATTAGACAAGTTTTATAGGAGGAAACAGTCGAGAGTAGCACCTCAGTTTTATAGTTACAAGGGGGCAAAGTTGTATTTAAACGCCGAGTGTGGAATTGAAAAACGAGCAAGTGAAAGGATTCTATAGTTGAACCACGAGCGAAGCATGTGGTTTGAGAATAGAATCCTGAACTTGCGAGTTTTTTAACACACGAGAAGTGAAATACATTTGCACCCGAGTGTAACACAAAACTTTTCCCCTCACTAAAACGCAAAAAATGTTTTCCCCTCACGAGCTCGGAAACACGTGTTTTGTCCTTTATTACCAGCGGGTAAAAACGCATTTATCCACTAGTGGGTAAAGTAATTTGACCTTGAATAAAGTCAAATTAACTGCTTTAATATTGATAAAAATAGGTGAATCTAGTAATAAAGATGACTTACCACCTGTGGAACTACTGGAAGCAGTGATAAACGCATTTTTTGCGTTGTAGTTTCCTCGCTATAGTGAGGGGAAAAGTTTTGTGTTACACTCTGGTGCAAATGTATTTTACTTCTCGTATGTTAAAAAACTCGCAAGTTCAGGATTCTATTCTCGAACCACTCGCTTCGCTCGTGGTTCAACTATAGGCTCCTTTCACTTGCTCGTTTTTCAATTCCACACTCGGCGTTAAAATACAATTTTGCCCCCTTGTATAACAAATAACTATTATCACTGCTTCCAGTAGTTCCACGGGTGGTAAATCATCTTTATTACTAGATTCACCTACTTTTATCAACTTTAAAGCAGTTAATTTGACTTTATTCAAGGTCACCCACAAGGTTTACCTACTAGTGAGTAAAATGCGTTTTTACCCGCTGGTATTAAAGGACAAAAATATTTTTTTCACAATATCTTTCACCTGACTTGTAACCGCACAATTTGTTTCTTCATTGAGCACGAATATTAATATTTAACTGACTTTTCGCTCCTGTTTCCTCTTAAGTAACCCTTGCTAAGGCGAGACCATCAAAATCGTTGCCATCTTATCTTAGACTGACTATAAAGTCGTCGACATCGTGTAATAATTGTCTAAAAAGTAAGATGGCGGGTAAAAATAGCAGCATTCCGTCGCTAGGTCACGAGGACCGTGGAAATAGACGTATTATTTCGGACGCCGTTGCTGGCGTCGATAAAACTCCGATAGCGCGTTTAACCCTTAAATTGCCACTCTATGACCGCGCAGGATTTTTATAATGAAACTTGGTGTTTTGGGTTCAGTTAGGGTATATTAAGGGGAAAATGTGTGAAAAAAAAACATAACAAAATTGGAAATGGTTTTTTTTAAGCGTCACTTATAAATGACATTGCCAACTACTGCTTAACATAAAGACGTCACTTTAGACGGACATTGCCAACTACACATGCACATTGCTAACATAGAAAAATAAAACGTAAACTTAATAAGTTTCACTCAACATTGTCTGAAACTTCACGTGCTACTTTTTTATGTCCGGCGCAATATCTCTAACGTAATCTACGTTATGAAAAATGCTCAAAACTATGTTGACTGTCCGGATCTGCTGTCAAGCTTTAAGTTCCCACTTCGTAGAGTTCGTAGTCCCCTCACGCCTTGCGTCTCGCACTAAACGATTATTTCATATCCTCGCCGCTAATACTAACTTCAGAAAAAACTCCTTTATTATAAGAGCCACTAAATATTTCAATCAAATTTGATTTGATCATGACCCCATCGATCTGATCTCTGACAGTTTTACATCAGTACGCAAACTACTGTCCCAAGACTTCGCCCACTGTTAACTCTCAAATAACACTATAAACAGATTACTGCTTTTTTCCTTTCTGTTATTGTTTGCTCTCAATCATTGTTTGAACTCATATATAGACATGTATTACATAATCTTTAAATAAATTACACAATTTTCTGTAATTTTGCACGCATGTACTTTGCCCAGTTTCTATCTGTGGAAACTTGTTATTGGCTCGTTGTTTCTATGTTATAAGCCTAATAGTAACTTTATCTGTGAGTTTTCCTAATAAATAAAATAAAAATATAGTCCAGGCAAAAATAAACAGGTACCTACACTTTTAGGAGAAGATTTACTGCTGTAGTCGTCTCTAAAAAAACTCTCTAGCTAAGATTCTCATTTTCTCTTCGTTGTCTGATTCTAAATCGGAGTCTTTAGAAGCTGGAGGTGGTAGAAGAGCTATTATCCTCTTTGACCTCAAACGTTGCCCAGCCATATTATTGTAAAAATGCAACTAATGTTAACAATACACAAAAAAATATTCGTTTAGAAAAGTTGGCAATGTCCGTTACAAGTGACAAATAGAAAAAACACAATATTTAGCACTAACTGGCAGTGTCACTTTGAAGTGACACATATTATAACTTCAAAAATAATAATGAAATGTTTTTCATTTATTCACAATAATGAGACTAAATAGTAACTTAATTACTATTTCAATAAAATTGAGTGAAAAATACGCATAAACTACTAAAATACTTACATAACAACGACATTTGTCACAAGCGCAAAAAGACCTCACGGTTGTAATTTTTAAACTAAGTATTTTTTTCAAATTTTGATAAGAGAAAGCGATGCGAAAGTGCGTATAAATAAAAGGGATAGACGCTAGACCGTGTGGATCACGCCACCTGCGCCAGAGTGCCTAGGAATCTGAGTTAGCCTAGACTTTATAAGACGTCATTTAAAACGGACAAAAACAATTTAAGGGTTAACAAGTTCAGAGATTCATGAGAAACATACATACATACATACATAAACTCACGCTTGTGGGATACAAGAAGGTTAGCATAGCTCATGAAACTGCTCAAATTCTAGTGAGGCATATTTTTATTTTCTTGTCGATTTCACTTTTTTTTTAATTTTTATAATTTTGCTACTCAAAATCATGAGCTCTTTCGATTCTAATAGGAGACAAAAAATGTCCCAAAATTTTTTTTTGCTTTCTACAAGCCCACAACAGAATTGAATATATGATGAAAATAGGAGAAAAAGTAAAGTTCTTTAAATTGTTAGGGCCTGTGAAACAAAACAAAAATTATATTTATGTTGACGAATCAGTGTACCTGGTACCATATGACAACAATGATGTTTTAAGGTGATGACACTGATGAAATAAGTAAGATTATCGTGGGCGGCTCTGCTTAGCCTATAACTTGTAACTTCAAGGACTCTTTTATATTATTTTTTGTTCTGAGTACGACTGTGATGTTGCGCTGACACTACTTCGACAGCCAACCATCAGAAAAGACATACATACCCGTATAGGTATTCTCAGTGACAGTACGTCGACGGGCTCGTACGAATGATGGGCTCAGGAATCAGTTGTATTGATTCCTTACATGTAAGTCCGTTTTTAAATTACATTATGTATGGGATATCGGTCCTACACCCGATATCGGATCGGATAATGTGAAAACGCACTAAGAGTCAAAATATTATTTTACGATCCATCATTTCTGATTCCCTATACTATTTTATTCATCAGAATACCGTACCAGAAAAACAGGAAACATTACTCTTACAAAATAAACACACGCCCTTCAACAGTTTCTTGAAACATTATAGTTTTAGAAGTAACTCAATCGGCGCACCTGAACTACCAATACCTGTTTAAATTCCAATTTACATCGACATAAGCTTTAGTTTTGCTTGAATCTTGTTAGAGTTTTATATTTAGCTTAACGAAAATACTCGCCAATTAATAGCAAACAAACAAAGCGAGGAGAATATGAAAAACATCCAAAATTCTGAAATAAACGTTCATGAGTGGGATAAAATACTAATTGGTACGATAATAGACGTGACTCCTGGACTAGGTTAGATGGTTCGGACTACCCCGTGGGCGCGACAGATGAGCATTCTTGAGCATTTTCCCGAAAACCTGTGAGGAAACGGGCTACATCGCTAAGGAACGTTAGTTCTTCTGAATACGCAGATAATAATTAAAATTGTAGCATTCCTAAATTACATGAATAGGTCCTAAATCCCCGCGTGTGGTGACGGGTTAAAAACCTCCACTTTTCCTTTAGTGGTTGTATAGAAGTTGCCTGTAGAATATGGGTGCCATTGAGGTATAATGTACTAGAGAGGACACGGCGAACAAAAAGTTTGCGCCACAAACATAAGTCCAGTGGACTTATGTTGCCTCAGTCAGTCTCTGCGCGTGGTGGGAGCAGGTTGTCTCTGACTGCACACAAATAAAATGAAAAAATGCCTTCCTGTGCTATAAGATACTGTTGAAGTCATACGAGAAAATCTAATAAAAGTGACGGTGTCACATTTCATCGGTTAGTAGACAAGCTATTTTGATCTAACTTAATTTAAGTAATTATTATAATGAAGGGACGGGCTCCTTAAACGCGATGCTATGGCCGCCATTTTGACAACTGGAATCATAGATGAATCGCGCAGACATGACATGTAGGTAATAAGGTATAATAATTGTGATCATATTCTGTTTTCAATATATAATATAATAATTTTACCTTCCAATAAAATTGTTATTATTTTGCCTGGTATATCCGAGGTCTTTATAGAGAGAGTACGTCGTAGACGTCGCATCGGACCGGTAGATGGCGCCATCGTTCGTTGTAAGTCGCTCCGGCGTCACACCGCCGCGATGTTGGTAGTCCCGTTTTTCCCCACCTGCAACACAAGGCTCCCCGCGCCCCGACCCGCCACCAGCCACCCTCATTGTTGAGGAGAAGTGCCGACGGTATATTAAGCCTACCAGGAAGGCATCACTCAGACCTCGGATATACCAGGCAAAATAATAACAATTTTATTGGAAGGTAAAATTATTATATTATTTGTGCCGTTTGTATATCCGAGGTCTTTATAGAGACCTGTTTATTATCTCCTGGTGGCGAGTCAGCTGGCGCGCAAGCCTTTGGTAGCCCTATTGGCATAGCATAGAAGAATAAGTGAATCAGTTGTTGAACCGACTTGACAGATGTATCAGTCGAAATAGCCTTCGATCCGCGAATATCTCGGTGCCAGAAACGCCTAAAGAGATTTTCGTGATGACGTTTAGCTTTAGTCAGCGAATAGTTAGAGAAATGACATTATTATACATCGCAGATCAAAACCAAAAAAGATGTAGGCGAGGCTGACTTGAACAAGATACAAAAACCTTAGATACACTATTATTATTAACAGACACGTTATTTTATCAGGTTATAAACCCAATTTCAGACACAGAGTGTGGAAATTAACTGTAAAAGTAGTGTAACTATCTGTACTGTAGCAGGGTAACGTAATTGATACTGCTTTTGTCAACCCTTCGTAAAAATTATCTAAATCAATATTAGCTTTGATATGACTATTTAAAGTCCAACGTCTTACGTCCATATCAAACACAGAAAAAGGTCATCACTCACGCGCCCAAGGGCTATTTGTTACAATACTGGTATTTTCGATCAGACTATTTCGCGTCAAGCGAGCGCGGTTGCAAGCGAGACTCCTGAACTCTGAACTCTTTTTAGTGAGGGCATTTGAGGATACCGATCGCTCGGTAAAACTAGCCTAGAAGATGAAAAGTACGAGCGCTGTCGATTGCTACTACACTGGACGGAGGTATCAGTCGATTTCTTCAAGTCAGTCATTGACTCTTAGGGTAATCCATTACCTAATCCAAAACCCGATGCGACGGATTTCTACTTCGTGCAATGAAGGTCGACAGAGTAGACTGAGAGGTGGAGACGTCCGTGTCGCATCGCTGGTGGTTGCTGAACACGTCGTGGTAGCAGGTCAAGGGGTGAATTAAAACACCGCCACACATGCGCGCTTTAAGAGCGTAGGCGGAGCGCAATAATGGCGGTGCACCGCACAAACGCTGGCGTTGCGCCCAGTGGGCGCTAGCGGGAACTAACGAGCGCTGATTGCGAGCGCAACGCGCGCGGGACGCGAGCGGAATGCACGCGCATTCAGCGCGCTGATAGCGTAGCGTTAGCGCTATGTGTGGCGGAGGCTTAATACGTACCGTTGTACGACGTAATGCAGGGCTCTCGCAGACGAAGAGGTACGATGACGGGCGAAGCAGAAGAAGGCGAGGTCACCGAAGGTCACTTACTTGGCTCCCAGGGGGTGCATACTGACCTCGTACGACAGTCTGTTGGAGTCAGCAGTTACTGTCGTAGTTACTCGTAACAGAAGAGATGTAATCCTGCCATCGTACAGCATAACATAACATACAACCGAACTGTGCATAGCATATAGTGCTATGCGAACCTTAATCTGGCTGCATGTCACTTCAGTCGCTAGCGCCACCGCCTGTTGAAGATTATTTTCCATCGGAAGAGCTTTACTTCGTACAATGTTCCGATTATTGAAGGTCTTATCGGGCTGCAGATGCAAGCAAAACAGGGGCGATTGGCCTACAGCTATCGGCAGCTGTACGAGGTAATGCTGGAAACTGCAGCGGTGCAACCTTCCTCTGTAGACTACGAAAGTTGTGAAATTGATGAAATCAGGTTCAACGATCGAATCAAGCACTATATTAATTCAGTATAGTCGAGCCAGATGATAACTACTGAAGTCCTCCTGAGTTCCTGGCCCCTTTCGCTTTGAGCTGGAATCTCAAGTTCACTAAGGCGAAGCGGGTTTATTTTTCCCAATTTGTTTATTAGAGGCTCGGCGAATAAGTTAATCTCTCGAATGGACAGTGGGCGCCACAAGCCTCCGGGAAATCGTCGTGTACTTGGAACCCCCGCGGCCAGATTACCGATCGGTTTTGGTGTCCACCCGGTAAACAGACGCACGCTCAGGATGCAGGACGCTGGCTCGAATTCAGATCTGGACATTCTGAAAGAGATTTTTTTTTTTAATTCCGCAAACCTTTACGATGTCTTTGACCTACACAATGAGCGATGTACAGGAATCACAGGGTCGTCTCGCGAGGCGCCTCTCCGATTAGATAGCTCGCGAACATCGTCAGGACACCCTCGCAGCAGTGCGGCTCCTCGTCCGGTTATTGACGTCTTACCTCGTTCCACTATGGGTGTCCAAACCACGTTAGGACGTAGCATCTTTAGAATTTATCTGTTCTCACTTCGGCGACGGAGGAGTCCTTGGTCAAAATAGAGTGTAAATACTGTCGTACTTCACGGGAACTGGAAAGAGAAGAGTGGATACCATAGTGTACGGGATGTCAGCTGATAGCGGCGCCCGGCGTCACATTGGAGGGTAGTATCAGCCTGGTCAGCAGCGATACCGTAGCAGACGGAGCCTAGATAGTCGTGGTCGTAGCACCATTGTAGGGGAAGACAGTGTTCGCGGTGAGCGTGACATCTTAGGCGCGACGGGCGTTATCAGCGTGGCGGCTAGCAGCACTAAGGGCCCACATCAGCAATCTTACCAGCTTGTCACTGCAGCAGACGCTGTTATGTTCGGCGGTGAGATTGAGATGGCCGTCGTCAGCTCGAAAGGCGTCTCGATGCCCTGTCGCGTCACGCAGTATCGTGCTCAGTGGCCCTCTCGAGGTCGCCGCCGTCAGCGCGGGAGGCACCGGCGCCAGCGTGGCAGTCAGCTACATCGGTGAACAGCATCAACAGAGTTCGCGGCGTCGTCACGGCAAACGCGGCAGGAAAATTAGCGACGCCTTCGCGGCAGCCGCAGTATTGCGCTCGGTGGCGCGATGAAGGTCGCCGCGTCTGCAATCTTACCTCGTGCGATCGAGGCGACATCAAGGCGCCAGCATCAGCGTGTCGGCCGTCGACACCGGTGGAAAACTTCAAGTAGCTTGCGGCGTTGTCACGGCAGACGCAGCAGAAGGATTGCGACGCCTGTGCAGCGGTTAACAGTATTACGCTCCGCATCACCACTGAAGCGCCAGCATAAGCGTGGCGCCCAGCAATACTGGTGGACAGCTTCAGCAGGATCGCGGCGTTGTCATGGCAGATGAGCTCGCTGCATCACCATCGAGGCGCCAGCATAAGCGTGGCGGCCAGCGATACTGGTGGACAGCTACAGCAGGTGGACAGTCAGCAGGATCGCGGCGTTGTCACGGCAGACGAACGCTCTGCATCACCATCGAGGCGCCAGCATAAGCGTGGCGGCCAGCGATACTGGTGGACAGCTACAGCAGGTGGACAGTCAGCAGGATCGCGGCGTTGTCACGGCAGACGAACGCTCTGCATCACCATCGAGGCGCCAGCATAAGCGTGGCGGCCAGCGATATTGGTGGACAGCTTCAGCAGGCTCGCGGCGTTGTCAAGGCAGACGCACGCTCTGCATCACCATCGAGGCGCCAGCATAAGCGTGGTGGCCAGCGATACTGGTGGACAGCTTCAGCAGGATCGCGGCGTTGTCACGGCAGACGAACGCTCTGCATCACCATCGAGGCGCCAGCATAAGCGTGGCGGCCAGCGATACTGGTGGACAGCTTCAGCAGGATCGCGGCGTTGTCACGGCAGACGAACGCTCTGCATCACCATCGAGGCGCCAGCATAAGCGTGGCGGCCAGCGATACTGGTGGACAGCTTCAGCAGGATCGCGGCGTTGTCACGGCAGACGAACGCTCTGCATCACCATCGAGGCGCCAGCATAAGCGTGGCGCCAAGCGATACTGGTGGACAGCTTCAGCAGGATCGCGGCGTTGTCACGGCAGATGAGCGCGCTGCATCACCATCGAGGCGCCAGCATAAGCGTGGCGGCCAGCGATATTGGTGGACAGCTTCAGCAGGCTCGCGGCGTTGTGGCGGGGGCAGAAGGTGGCCGCGCTGGTAGCCTGCGTATTGACGACTGATCACTAACGGCACGGCGCTCGCGTCGGGGCAGCAGCAGACATACTTACAGCGTCGCACGCGGCGCCTATGCGGCGGCCACAACGTTGTTCGGCGGCACCGCAGAGATGGCCATCGTTAACGAGGAGGCAACTTCTACGCAACCTCGGCGGCGCCGACGCGGCGGACAACACTGCCGCGGTCAGCGGCGCTATCGCAGCGCTACAGTAAGTTTCGGCGCCGACACGTGGCTTGGGGCCTCCGCACCGAATCGGAAACCGAACATGTTCTTTCTAAAATAATATGAATCTGCTCACCCATTCGTCGGAGAAATTCAAACCTCCTCGGAGCGCGGTATTCCTCCACCGCGCCCTCCGCCGCCGCCGCCGCCGCAGCCCGCAGGTCGCGCAGCACGCGGTCGCGAAGCACGTAGTCCCCGGAGCACGTGGTCCCCGGCGGAGCAACTTACCTACGTTACCGCTTATATTCTAGCGCGAAACTTTTAATACGCGGATAACACTTCCTACTTTAGTCTCGGAAATGAAAATAGTTTAAAAAGAAAACTGATTAACGGTAACGATTTTTGCAGCATGGAACTTTCTTACAAAAAAGTGGGTAGAATCATAAAGCACCGCTCGTCATGGTAGACTATTCCCAGCCCGGCAAAAAGGGGAAAGTATGGGAAAGCCCCAGACAATAAATTTACACAAAATGAGTCTTAAACTTTGGCGGATCGTCCGCCACGAAAAAGAAGCAAAAAAAAAGTACTTAATAAGGTGCACTACGATTTCCTCAAGATTTCAGGTCTCTAATTGGGTGGAAAGAAAACGGTTAGATTGTGACACACTATTTTATTGTCTAACGGACACAAAGCAAGTTATAGCCAGTAAATCATTATTCTAAGCTTAAGCTAGCACCTTAATATGTATTGCCAGACGGTAGAGCTGGGCCGTGCAATAGTTCAATTCTAAATGATTTACAAGCGTTCCTAAGTTCTGTTAGTCCCTAGTTATCAGTGCCAACATAGATAATAGGAATTCTTCTTAACTAAACTAAGTAATCTTGCCTTCCAGGAAGAAAGAAAATGACACCAACCTTCAAGCCAGAAGTTACCGCTAATACAATGTGTAAGCCCTCCTTCTGCGAGCTGAAGCTGGTCGCCCCAGGCGCTGTGACACAATGAAGCACCACCGCAACCGACGCATCAGCAAGTTGAGAGCATCTTCTTCGCCTGGATAGGCTCGACCCCGGAAGCAAGCTATCGCACCATTCGACGCTTGTGGTAAAATTGGAGTTGCCGGACAAACCGGCCCCCCTTTATAAAGAAGACATTACTTGAATGTCTGTATAACCAGTATAACCTGGAGTAGGCCTAAACACAGATTTAGTTGTAATTGTAATTGTAAATATAGTTTTAATTCCCAGTCAGCAGCTGGAACTTGAGAGAGCTCATTTTCTCAGCTCTGACGACCCTTCCCTCCACATAGTCCACCAGAAGACTGGAAATAGACACACGTGGTCAAATTAAACTGAGGCAAGGATCAATAATGTGATCAACCTGATACACCCATAATATTCTACTTACTATTCATGGTGGGAAAATATTCCTCCAGAATGCCCTTAGGCTACACAAGGATTGACCGCCAGCACTCCATCAATCTGATCACTTTTTGGATCGAAGATGAAACTCGATAAATAAAAGCAGGCACTGGAGGCCTGAACAGGACCGGAGACAGCTAGCAAGTGCAGGAAATGATCTCAGGAGCCCTAACGACCTTGAGAGGCTTGGGGATAACATCTAAAATGACCACCTCAGCAGTCCTCTGCAGAAATAAATTTCAACCAACTGAAAATCCTAGTGCACAAAATTCCATATAATTTTCCAACAATAAAGTGACTATTTTCTGATTTATTAATTACATTTAAATTGTTAATTCTAAATAATTAAATATTCTGAAAATTGTGCATATTTGTATTCTGGCAACACCCTTTGTTGACAGCTGATTCTGATTGGATAATCGAACTGTCATCCAGTATCGATCCAGTTGCTAGATCACATAAAGGCTTTGCTATGCGCAAAAAGTAATTACGTTCGGGACAAATTTAAAACTGCCGTTGTTAAATTGTTAAGCTAAAATGTGCAATGTCACAATACCCCTCTCCCTGCTGTAGCGTTTTACCAAGGGTAAAACGCTCGCTGTCCTCAGCGACTAAACTAACAATGTGTCACAAAAGAAATGAAAAAATAAGAAAAAAAAACGAACACACCTCGACCATACCGAGTATGGGAGAAACACACAAAAGTAAACCTGTGATGCCGCAGGTTACGAAATATTGCCAAAAGAAATGCCAAAACTTACAACCTCACAAAACCATACCAAAAAAACCATCCCTCTAAAACATCCTTAAATTTTGAATTTTATATTATTTCGAACCCACGCAACACTAAAACCAGTGTGGCATCCGAACCATTCGGAAAATTCCCCACTGCCAAATGAACCAACAAACCAGTAACCATATCCTTGGTTTTACCAGCACAACTTGACAGTTGCGCTGGAAAAACGCAAAACCAACCGCGCCAGGACCGATGATCAGCATTCTTAAAAAACAACTCTACTAGACCGGGCGAAATTAAAATCATGCAATTCCTACTGCTAGTTTACTCGATAAACTAGAGTGCCTTAAAACGAAATCTCATTCCAAATTCCTAAATTACATAATTGCTAATCCTAATTAGCTAAACCAAAAATTTATATTTCAAATTACTAAATTATACATCAGCTAAACCCAGTTAGCTGAACCAAAACTGTTACGTGCCTGTTACCGTGAGCTGAGAGGAACATAAACCGGACCAAATTCAACACAACGAAACGCCAACCAACGTCCGTGGTATGCAGTGCGCGCCCTGCCATACCTCAAAATAAACCCTCTCCCTATCACATCAAAAAAAACTAAACCGCCAATCCCCACATGCACGGGACACTGCAGAGTATTGGCTACACAAAAAAATAACAAGCACGATAACCACAAAATTCTGCGTGACTACGCACGACAGCAAAATTGTTCACATTAAAGACTTCGCTCCAGACCAAAGTTGAGCTATATGGTTGCATAGCACCATTCATACATCTCTCTCAATTCGTTGCATACTTCCTCTTACATACTGAGTGGTGAAACAGCCGTACCTGTTCGCCACGTCACTAGCAGTTGGTGATTAAATATGACTTTGCAATATTTAACACTATTGCTAAAATACAACCATACTATCCAGTACAAGCTCCGTTGGTTCGTCAACGGTGGCGGTGCGGCGAGGAGTACCCTGTACCCCGGGCCGCACGTCCACCGATCACTTAACCGGTAGCTGTTACCTTTCCCTTCAGGTCTTTAATGTGCCATGATCCTATACAGTGACCATCTAAATTTTCTAACTCGTAGACTAAAGGCGACAATACTGCCTTTACTCTACACTTAACATATTTAGGGGCGAGTTTCGCCATCCTAAAATTCTGTGCATCACTCTGCACGTAATTACGTTTCCAAACTAGATCGCCTACTGAAAATTGTTCAGGACGTCTTCTCAAATTATAGTACCTAGCATTTGTCTCGTGTGCTTTCAACAACCGTAACCTAACCTGATGGAAAATACCCTTCAGTATCCCGAAATTACCCGCATATTCCTCCCTAGGCATACCTGGTTCGTAATCTTTATCGACATCTTTGTAAAACGATCCGTTGATCACCGGTTCCCTCGCATGTACTAAAAAGAAAGGAGACTCGTGTGTGGTTTCATTCACCGCACTGTTTATTGCAAACTGAATTTGGTGCAGTTTTTCATCCCAAGTTCTATGGTTCTCCTCTACATACGAAGCTACCGCTGTCATGACCGTTTTATTATAACGCTCCACCAAGTTTACCTGAGGAGTATATCGAGGCCCGTAAAAGACTTTAGGTACGTTGTAACGCTTCATCAACTGCCTAAACTCCGATCCCGTAAACTGTACTCCGTTATCAGTAATTACGGTTTCGGGTACACCATGCTTTAAAATCACATGATGCTCAAAAGTCTTCGCCACCAACGCGCTGGTTGCGCGGCGAAGCGGAAACAGAAGCGTATACTTAGAGAAGCAACACGTGACCACAAACAAATAAGTAAATCCTGCACGAGAGCGCGGAAGAGGACCTACCAAGTCAATGCTCAAAACTAACATTGGTCGATCACATACTTTTGGCTGTCCCATCAGACCCGGAGTCGACTTCTGTGAATGTTTATAGGCTGCACAGGTATCGCAAGCCTTCACAAAGTCGACGACGTCTTTGTACATACCTGGCCAAAAGTATGTTAACGACAACCGCCTGTGAGTTTTAAAAACTCCAAAATGAGCCGCGGTCGGTTCGCAATGATTGGCGTGTAGAATAGCCTTCCTATCACCCTTACGCACTACCTCCTTCCAGTCAATTTCTCGCAAAAGATTGTACTTATTTTTACTTAAACGGTACAATTTCCCTCCCCTTATACAATAGTTTGGGAAATTTGCCGGAAACGTTTCACAACCCTTAAATGTCCTGTCATACCAATCATCGACCACGTCGCCAGGATTCACCTGGTCCACGGCGTCAACCTTCATGAGCCTGGATAACGCGTCAGGTACGACATTGTCGGAGCCCTTCCTGTGCTCAATATCAAAATCAAATTGAGACAGTCTGCAACCCCAACGTGCCAACCTCCCCGATGGATTCTCCAGGTTCATGAACCACTTAAGTGACGCGTGATCCGTGATCACCCTAAATCGACGCGAGCCGAGATACGCTTGGAACTTCTCAACCGAAAACAAAACCGCAAGAGCCTCTCTTTCCGTCGCGCTATAATTCCGTTCACACTTGTTCAGAGAACGACTAACGTACGCAATCGGGTGCTCCTGCCCTTCAATAGTCTGCGAGAGCATGCCTCCAATACCATAAGAAGATGCATCAGCGTGTACAGAAAACGTTTTACTAAAATCTGGGACCGCTAAAATCGGAGCTGACACTAATGCATTCTTCAATGTATTGAAGGCGTTGTCGGCCTCATCAGACCACTGAAGAGGTGGGGCATTCTTCCCTTTGGAAGTTAACTTATTCAAAGGCGCTGCTATTGTTGCGAAATTCCTAATAAAACGGCGGTGCCAAGAGCACATGCCCAAAAACGTCTTAACCTCACGAGAAGTCGTGGGAATGGGAAAGTTCAAAACGGCTGAAACCTTCTCTGGGTCAGTCCTCAAACCTAATTCGTCAACCACGTGACCTAAATACTTAATGGACTGCCTAAAGAATTTTGACTTTCCGAAATTGATCGTTAAGTTCGCCATTTTTAACTTTTCCAACACACGGTTCAACAACAGTAAATGAGTCTGAAAATCTGACGAACAAATGACAATGTCGTCCACATAACAGAACACCATGCCGTTTTCTATGTCACTGGTCATGTTGTGGTCAATAAGCTTGTCCATAAGACGCTGCTGTCGCGCACTGGCACCACAGAGCCCAAAAGGCATGACCTTGAATTTATATAATCCACGGCCAGGGACACAGAAACTGGTTTTCTCCTGCGAGCTTTCACTAAGCGGAATCTGCCAGAACGACGAGCTTAAGTCAATGGACGACAAGTACCTCGCTTCCTTTAAACTATCTAAAATTTGCGGAATATATGGAATGGAATACGAGTCGCCCTTTGATACCGCGTTCAATTTCCTACAGTCTAAGCAGAAACGCCAGTCCCCGTTAGGTTTCTTCACTAAAAGTGCCGGGTTATTCCAGGGACTTTCGCAAGGAGTTACCACATCTAACTTCAACATTTTATCCAATTCTGAGCTTAAAGCCGCACGCTTCTCAGGAGAGAGCGGATACTGTCGCGTTCTGATAGGTTGGGCATCGCCAGTATCAATCACGTGTTCGACTAACGACGTCCTACCTAAACCCCTTTCTTCGAACGAGATATCTTTAAACTTCCCTACTACTGAGTCGGCTAATTCCTGCTGCGTTGAAGTTAAATTTTCGTAAGCCTGAATGGTGTTCACCGGTTGAACCGAAATACTTGATAAACTAAAATATTTGCTGGGTCTTGTCGTGTAGTCGATGCTCTCAAATGTGTGTGTGTGGATTGAGTGAGCACCTTCCGAAAATGAAAAAAAATATGCTGATCATTTAGTAAAAGTTCTAAAACAATTGTAAAACGAATCTCTGAATTTGTAAAAAGATAAATCAAAAGATACAGCCATTAACATGTGCTCACTCAGTTCTCACAAACTACCAACGAAAACAGTGAATATATTCATTTAACATATAATATTTATATACTAACATTTAGTAAAAAATAGGCCAACCTACCTCTATAAATATTAGATCACCTAGTGACGTATTAAATTTTTTACAAATAGTTTCTTATGCTCACTCAATCCACACACTTTTGAAAAGCCGAATTTTGATGAAAAACATAAGATTTAGACCGCTATTATATGTGTATAGTTTAGTAAAAGTGAAATGGGAATTTGTAAAATACAAAACGAACCACTAACATGTCAGGTTTTTTTATAATAAATTTTTGTAAGTGCTCACTCAGTCCACACGTTTTGAGAAAGTTAAAAATGTAAATATCTTACGATTTGTAGCACCTAAGACACTCGAAAGTACTTCAACATTTAGTAAAAATTTTTACTAAATATCCACCATCTAATATTTTATATTCGTTGTCTGGTTTTAAAGATATTCAGACATAACTTTTCTCATACAAATGTATCAAGTAGGGTGACCACACTATGTCGGCTCCTGATTTTCCCCACCTTCCCATTGTCATATTGAGATTGGGGAGTTTCGTTCAATTTTGATAATAATTTACCGGATTTGTAAGTGGGAGCGAGAAAAGAATAACTATTTCTCGCTCCCACTTACAAATCCGGTACGCTCATCTGTTAGCGCGATTAGATTACCAGGTTCTGGTTTCTTACTAGTGAAGTATTATATTCTTTGTTTCTTACCAATTATCATTCATGTCCTTTTTAATGCATGCATGTCGATATGGTTATTATCCTGACGTCGATAAAAATTACACAATACACATCATCACTAGGCCAAGAACATAACCTAAAAACAGTTTGCAGATGGATAATTAATATGATATTAGTTTAATATTATCAAAATTGAACGAACGATACTCCCCAATCTCAATATGACAATGGGAAGGTGGGGAAAATCAGGAGCCGACATAGTGTGGTCATCCTACTTGATACATTTGTATGAGAAAAGTTATGTCTGAATATCTTTAAAACCAGACAACGAATATAAAATATTAGATGGTGGATATTTAGTAAAAATTTTTACTAAATGTTGAAGTACTTTCGAGTGTCTTAGGTGCTACAAATCGTAAGATATTTACATTTTTAACTTTCTCAAAACGTGTGGACTGAGTGAGCACTTACAAAAATTTATTATAAAAAAACCTGACATGTTAGTGGTTCGTTTTGTATTTTACAAATTCCCATTTCACTTTTACTAAACTATACACATATAATAGCGGTCTAAATCTTATGTTTTTCATCAAAATTCGGCTTTTCAAAAGTGTGTGGATTGAGTGAGCATAAGAAACTATTTGTAAAAAATTTAATACGTCACTAGGTGATCTAATATTTATAGAGGTAGGTTGGCCTATTTTTTACTAAATGTTAGTATATAAATATTATATGTTAAATGAATATATTCACTGTTTTCGTTGGTAGTTTGTGAGAACTGAGTGAGCACATGTTAATGGCTGTATCTTTTGATTTATCTTTTTACAAATTCAGAGATTCGTTTTACAATTGTTTTAGAACTTTTACTAAATGATCAGCATATTTTTTTTCATTTTCGGAAGATGCTCACTCAATCCACACACACACTCTCAAATAATTCTGGCGCTAAACCGAAAGCAATCCAGAAATCCACGCCTAAAATAACGTCCGAGACAATACTGGGCACAACATAAAATTTAATAACTTTCGTAATGTTTTTAAAAGTTATCGGCACAAAAACATACCCTATTGACTGGACTACGACGCCATTTGCAACACTACACGAGTCCGACTCCATCGGTTGCAGCTCAAATCCAAACTTAACAAAGTCTTTATAAGATTGCCTGCCCAAAATTGAAACGGCGGCACCTGAGTCTGCTAACCCGTAAATGTCAAAATCACACACCTTAAATTTCAAATAAGGCCGAATATCACCTTCCCTAGGTGCAAAGAGAACCGTAGCAATAGATTTATAACTGAGAAACTTTTTCATGGCATCACTCAGTTTTGTCGGAAAAATACTGCTACAATCCGGCCCTACTTGTTTTTTGAACGTGAATCGGAACGTTCCTCCGTTTGACGTTCAGGTTGAGTTTGACGTTTGGTACAATTCCTAACCATATGACATATGACCCGCTTGGCCACAGGAAAAACATGAATAAATGCCCTTCGATGGTTTCCCATTACATTTGCGGAAGTTATGCGCAGTGCCACCGCATTTATAGCAAACTGGACCTGCAGCAGCGTTCTGTGCATGTGTGGATTGAGTGGACGAGCGTTGAACGTTCCTAACCGCATTGCCCTGTTGAGCATTCGACTTTGCCTGTGATTGCGACCTAACAAATGCCTGTGAACGCTTGCCATTACTAACATTCACCGCGTTCACCTGCTTAGCCTTCCCTTTGTACGCAAAATCACTGCTAAGAGTCTGTGCCGAACCAGCTTTACCGGGCTCAACAAAGTACTGCGTGCGCTGTGCTGCTTGCTCCAATTTCCTACAACAATCCTTCAACTCCGCTATCGAGGCTATATTTACTAAAGCAAGCTGTTGTGAGAAGCTAGGCCTAATGTTGTTCATCAAAATCTGCAACTTCTCTTCCTCGGGCAGTGGATTCTTCAAGCGACCAAAAAGACAGGACATAATCGCAAAATAAATATGAACTGGTTCATCTAAACCCTGTGTCCTTGCAAGAATCTCACACCTCAACCGGAAATCAAAGTTTGCAGGCTCAAATTCATCTAACAAAATAGCTTTAAGATCATTCCAAGAAGAAACTTGTTCCTTGATACCTCTGTACCAAAGCAAACCCTGATCAACAAATAACTGCGCGGCTGAGTTAAACAAAACCACATCTGACACACCATAAGCCAGCTTGAGTTCTTCAACTCGCTCTAAGAAGGACCGCGGATCAGTGCTGCCATTAAACTTGACACCCCATTTGGCAACATTCTTATCTCCGGAGCAGTGAACTTGTAACTCTCTAGTTGGGACCGCTTGACTTGACTGAGCTAACACCGACACACCCTCACTAGAAGTACTGCTCGTCTGGCCTACACTGTCCAACTGTGCCAACAAAGCATCAAGCCTACTGGAGAACTCAACCTTCAAAGCCAGCTTCGCCGGATCTTCTTCAACCTGAACCCGCAGAAGCCTGAAGTACAGATGATTACCCAAAGCCTTCGACCTGTTCCCAGAGTATCTATCCTTCGACTGAACAAATTTTGTGACTAAAGATGATAAATCATTTAATTTATCTGAAATAATCTTCAACTCTGAGTCAGGCGCTAACTCGGTCTCCAAAATCTCATCTGGCCGACATTCCCCTACTAAACTTCTCAACTGTTTCCTAAGACCCTCTACTGTTGATGCTGGTGTCTCTGATCTTATTATTACTTCATAAATTAACTCATCGCGCAGCAAGGAATGAAATTGCACTGAAGAAGCCATTGTATAAGTTCAAAACTCAAGGTATTAAGTATGTTGGCAACTGACTTACAATAAATATATATTCTTACAATGATATACCAAGTGTTTTATTTGCTTTCAACCTTTTCAGATAAATGTAAGTATATTTCCTTTCTTAAATGTTTTGCATCAAATGCATGCAGTGAAAACAAAGTGAAATGTGAGTATTAGTGAGCAAACAATTTTCAATTGTATGAAGTAAAAATTTCGAATACAAATGTTCCTGTTTCAATGTATGTATGTAAACACTCTTAAATTGCAAAACGTTCCAAAACTAAATGGTAAGTATCTGTTTAAGAGTATATTAAATTTGTTCACACAATTTTTTAAACTACTGAATTGTTAAGTTACACAAATATACACTGTAATTTACTCAATTTTGGTTGATAATTTAAAAGGTATTTAGTATGGCTTTAATAATGAAAATTTTGATTTAAACCACTCACAATGTCAGTTACCCCTATGTATACAATGCCTTTAAATGGAAAACTCAAAAGCTTCCAACAACTTGCCCTTAACTTAATGTCAAAACGTCACAACTCAATGGTGATACTCTCAAAATATAATACTCAAATGTTACTTCAAAATTCCAGGTCAAACGGCAAAATAAATCCTAAAAGAATGTTTTTTAAATATTATACACAATAATCTAGGTCACAGCCTTTAAATTACTAAATACATGCCACAAAAAGTAACTAAATAGTGCTTATTAGTTTGACACCTTCCTTCCTGAAGGAAATGTCAGCACAAAATCAAAACTTCAACAGAAGGTTCAAGCATGTGAATAATTCTAAGCTTTGCAAGCCAATATCAAGTTTGTGCAGCAAAAATGGTCAAAATAACAATGTAAGCAAGCTGAAGCTGCACCCAAGTGATAATGAAATGCGCACAATCAAGACACAAGCTCAAAATGAAACTCAAACGTAAGTATGAACACAACTTTCACTATCTCTATGTATGGCACTGAAATTTTCCTGAATTCTTGAGGAAAATCTAAGCTTTTCTAAACCTGGGCGCCAATGTCATGGTAGACTATTCCCAGCCCGGCAAAAAGGGGAAAGTATGGGAAAGCCCCAGACAATAAATTTACACAAAATGAGTCTTAAACTTTGGCGGATCGTCCGCCACGAAAAAGAAGCAAAAAAAAAGTACTTAATAAGGTGCACTACGATTTCCTCAAGATTTCAGGTCTCTAATTGGGTGGAAAGAAAACGGTTAGATTGTGACACACTATTTTATTGTCTAACGGACACAAAGCAAGTTATAGCCAGTAAATCATTATTCTAAGCTTAAGCTAGCACCTTAATATGTATTGCCAGACGGTAGAGCTGGGCCGTGCAATAGTTCAATTCTAAATGATTTACAAGCGTTCCTAAGTTCTGTTAGTCCCTAGTTATCAGTGCCAACATAGATAATAGGAATTCTTCTTAACTAAACTAAGTAATCTTGCCTTCCAGGAAGAAAGAAAATGACACCAACCTTCAAGCCAGAAGTTACCGCTAATACAATGTGTAAGCCCTCCTTCTGCGAGCTGAAGCTGGTCGCCCCAGGCGCTGTGACACAATGAAGCACCACCGCAACCGACGCATCAGCAAGTTGAGAGCATCTTCTTCGCCTGGATAGGCTCGACCCCGGAAGCAAGCTATCGCACCATTCGACGCTTGTGGTAAAATTGGAGTTGCCGGACAAACCGGCCCCCCTTTATAAAGAAGACATTACTTGAATGTCTGTATAACCAGTATAACCTGGAGTAGGCCTAAACACAGATTTAGTTGTAATTGTAATTGTAAATATAGTTTTAATTCCCAGTCAGCAGCTGGAACTTGAGAGAGCTCATTTTCTCAGCTCTGACGACCCTTCCCTCCACATAGTCCACCAGAAGACTGGAAATAGACACACATGGTCAAATTAAACTGAGGCAAGGATCAATAATGTGATCAACCTGATACACCCATAATATTCTACTTACTATTCATGGTGGGAAAATATTCCTCCAGAATGCCCTTAGGCTACACAAGGATTGACCGCCAGCACTCCATCAATCTGATCACTTTTTGGATCGAAGATGAAACTCGATAAATAAAAGCAGGCACTGGAGGCCTGAACAGGACCGGAGACAGCTAGCAAGTGCAGGAAATGATCTCAGGAGCCCTAACGACCTTGAGAGGCTTGGGGATAACATCTAAAATGACCACCTCAGCAGTCCTCTGCAGAAATAAATTTCAACCAACTGAAAATCCTAGTGCACAAAATTCCATATAATTTTCCAACAATAAAGTGACTATTTTCTGATTTATTAATTACATTTAAATTGTTAATTCTAAATAATTAAATATTCTGAAAATTGTGCATATTTGTATTCTGGCAACACCCTTTGTTGACAGCTGATTCTGATTGGATAATCGAACTGTCATCCAGTATCGATCCAGTTGCTAGATCACATAAAGGCTTTGCTATGCGCAAAAAGTAATTACGTTCGGGACAAATTTAAAACTGCCGTTGTTAAATTGTTAAGCTAAAATGTGCAATGTCACATCATTTCTATAGTGAGAACCTCGAAAGACGAATAATGATCGCTAGCGAGGCATAATATATCTCATTATTCAAGACGAACGAGCGTAAATTAAAAGGGAAGAAAGAATTGACGGATGAAATTGAAAAATTTCATAATTCCGAAACGTTATAAGCCACTTTTTTAAATAAAAACACGAATAACTCTGGTTTGACCAGAAATAACAAGGAAATAGAAACTAAAAGATTAATTTCGAGACACCATGCTGTAAAAATGTTCGAACGGAATACGCGACAACCGGTCACTTCGGCGTTCGACGAAACAATGTGGGTGGCTGGTGGCGGGTCGGGGCGCGGGGAGCCTTGTGTTGCAGGTGGGGAAAAACGGGACTACCAACATCGCGGCGGTGTGACGCCGGAGCGACTTACAACGAACGATGGCGCCATCTACCGGTCCGATGCGACGTCTACGACGTACTCTCTCTATAAAGACCTCGGATATACAAACGGCACAAATAATATAAAAATATTTATTTCAATTTATAGTTTTGAATATTACACGGTCCTAATACGAATTTTAGTCGATAATATTATACAATAAGCATGATTTTGAATTATTTCTGAATTATAATTCTCATTATTGACGAAAAATAGTGACACCAAAACTGAAATAGTATTAAAGTATTTAATGCAACCGGTGTTTAAGGGAGGTAAAACAAGGTGAATGGCGCGATTATTATTCTGAGCGACAGAAACTTACAAAACGAATTTTATTCAAAGGAAATTAAAATTTATGAAAAAAACAATTACTTATTTTTATTTCACTGAGTAGAAATTAAATATAACACAATGCACAATAGTGCTAAAAATAAACTACTTAGTATTTCACACACAAAGTATAAAACAAAGGTCTACACTAAAAGTGTCGCGTCTAGGTGGTCAAGTCTTACTCTATGACACGGTTCGCTTCACGCGCATGCGCCTCGCGCTGCCGCCGCTGCCGGTCGGCGCACAGAATATGTTCGAGTTGTCATTTCTAGTACGTAGTACATAGTAGTTCAATGATGGGTGCCATTTTAATGTGGGCGATAGGCTGCCAACCTGTTAGGCCCACTTGCACCAACCACTTAACTCAGGGTTAGTGGTGTGTGTGTGGATTGAGTGAGCATCTTCCGAAAATGAAAAAAAATATGCTGATCATTTAGTAAAAGTTCTAAAACAATTGTAAAACGAATCTCTGAATTTGTAAAAAGATAAATCAAAAGATACAGCCATTAACATGTGCTCACTCAGTTCTCACAAACTACCAACGAAAACAGTGAATATATTCATTTAACATATAATATTTATATACTAACATTTAGTAAAAAATAGGCCAACCTACCTCTATAAATATTAGATCACCTAGTGACGTATTAAATTTTTTACAAATAGTTTCTTATGCTCACTCAATCCACACACTTTTGAAAAGCCGAATTTTGATGAAAAACATAAGATTTAGACCGCTATTATATGTGTATAGTTTAGTAAAAGTGAAATGGGAATTTGTAAAATACAAAACGAACCACTAACATGTCAGGTTTTTTTATAATAAATTTTTGTAAGTGCTCACTCAGTCCACACGTTTTGAGAAAGTTAAAAATGTAAATATCTTACGATTTGTAGCACCTAAGACACTCGAAAGTACTTCAACATTTAGTAAAAATTTTTACTAAATATCCACCATCTAATATTTTATATTCGTTGTCTGGTTTTAAAGATATTCAGACATAACTTTTCTCATACAAATGTATCAAGTAGGATGACCACACTATGTCGGCTCCTGATTTTCCCCACCTTCCCATTGTCATATTGAGATTGGGGAGTATCGTTCGTTCAATTTTGATAATATTAAACTAATATCATATTAATTATCCATCTGCAAACTGTTTTTAGGTTATGTTCTTGGCCTAGTGATGATGTGTATTGTGTAATTTTTATCGACGTCAGGATAATAACCATATCGACATGCATGCATTAAAAAGGACATGAATGATAATTGGTAAGAAACAAAGAATATAATACTTCACTAGTAAGAAACCAGAACCTGGTAATCTAATCGCGCTAACAGATGAGCGTACCGGATTTGTAAGTGGGAGCGAGAAATAGTTATTCTTTTCTCGCTCCCACTTACAAATCCGGTAAATTATTATCAAAATTGAACGAAACTCCCCAATCTCAATATGACAATGGGAAGGTGGGGAAAATCAGGAGCCGACATAGTGTGGTCACCCTACTTGATACATTTGTATGAGAAAAGTTATGTCTGAATATCTTTAAAACCAGACAACGAATATAAAATATTAGATGGTGGATATTTAGTAAAAATTTTTACTAAATGTTGAAGTACTTTCGAGTGTCTTAGGTGCTACAAATCGTAAGATATTTACATTTTTAACTTTCTCAAAACGTGTGGACTGAGTGAGCACTTACAAAAATTTATTATAAAAAAACCTGACATGTTAGTGGTTCGTTTTGTATTTTACAAATTCCCATTTCACTTTTACTAAACTATACACATATAATAGCGGTCTAAATCTTATGTTTTTCATCAAAATTCGGCTTTTCAAAAGTGTGTGGATTGAGTGAGCATAAGAAACTATTTGTAAAAAATTTAATACGTCACTAGGTGATCTAATATTTATAGAGGTAGGTTGGCCTATTTTTTACTAAATGTTAGTATATAAATATTATATGTTAAATGAATATATTCACTGTTTTCGTTGGTAGTTTGTGAGAACTGAGTGAGCACATGTTAATGATTTATCTTTTTACAAATTCAGAGATTCGTTTTACAATTGTTTTAGAACTTTTACTAAATGATCAGCATATTTTTTTTCATTTTCGGAAGGTGCTCACTCAATCCACACACACACGGGTTAGTGGTGGTTTTACAACCCCTTAATTATCTACTAAGAGTAGCACTGAAACTTGAGCAGTTCCATGTGCTCTGCCAACCCTGTTTGTGAATACAGGTGTGAGTATGTAATGTCTGTATGTTTATATTATAATGCAATAGAAATCAAATTATCTTTCTTCGTGGTACCGATCCTCATGGATAAGGGCGTGAGGATTGTGGGAACTTCACCAGCGTTTTCCACGCCACTCGATCCTGGGTCCAATGCATGCTTGGCTGCAATGTGGTCTCTGTCACAGACTCTATTCTGCCACGCGCGTTTATTACTCACCTACTTAGCCTTTTGAACGTTTTGCCTCTCGCGTCAAAATGTGGCCCACACACCAATACCTCTACTAGTAAATAACGAAAATAAACGAAAATACATCTTATCTGTCAGCAGGACAGCGTCCGCCATAGCAACTTTAGGCCGTGCGTTAGCAAACGACGCTTTTAGGCGTTCTTGGCGGTCAAAGGGTTAGACTTTTAGTATCGCATACGGAGCTATGCTATAGCTATGGTTTCAAGAATCAGTCTTGCATTCAGACATCAGTCTATCTGATCGCGAATCTGGGTAATTCTATTTTAGTAGCGATATAATAATAGCTACTATTATGATTCGCGCTCGATTTCACTTGTACTTGTCTGCAGTCTATTAAATATGCACTTCCTGTCTGTTATTTCTGTTGCTTTTCCTTTAGCTCACTAGTAGTAAATATAATGTTTTTTAACAACTACTTAACTACTAGAGATAAATAATTATAATATTACATTTAAACACAAATTGACAGAGTCTTATGATAACCTCAGGAAGGCTATGCGACGAGACTTTGGCAAATGTTTACCAAATAAATTTTTTTAACCTTATAAAGTTATCATCTGAATATAGATATGTACCTAATAATACTGTTCAATTGCCAGATACGAAACCTACTTAAATATTTCATCAGTTCAGCCCAAATTTAGCCGATCGGGATATCAAGAGGGCGTTCCAATGTAGACATACTCCATGCTAGGCAGTAGACACAATATTTTTTTTCTGTTTTTCGATTACCTATACATTTTATTAAGTCATCTTATTCATCGTCATCACAAAAAATGTATAAACATCACATAGACATAGTAAGATATGCATCCCGTTCCATATTATCCTTTGCAAGCTGTGGGGCGGCCCAAGAACCGCTGGAAGACAATGTGTCGGAGAAACTGCTTCAGCTCCACTTTTTTAGACTGGCAGGAAGTTGCGCTGGTTCGGGATTGGCACGACTGGCACGCTGTCCTTTTGAAGGCCAAATTCTTTTTCTATAACTAAGCCAAAACATTTAGTTAGGTGAGTTTGTATATTACTAAAAATTTCTGAAATGATATGTTTCGCGTGTCTGCCTATCCGACTTTACAATGTAAAAAATGAAAAACAAAGTATTCAACCGACTTGACATATTTATATTCACGAGAATTGTTACTTTTGTATATTTAGCTCACACACAAACCACGCTTGTCGTTGATAGGTATTTTCTTCAGAAGTAAAATAGGACAATTCCACGGACAACAAATGTGATTAGTGCGGGAAGCCTCACAAATTATTAGCTCCATTACCACAGATAGATCTGGAAAGAGAAACGATATTACGTAGACACGGACATTAATTAAACGATTTATCAAATTCAGGAACTGAAGTCAACCCACCAAAACAATAATAGGCACGAGGATGGTCACAAGGATCACGGCTGCGGATACTATCTTGTATTTGTGCTTGCGAGCCTTCACGGCACAGTACGCCTCGAATCTCTGATACTGATTCACGCCGTAGCGAAGCCGGTAGTATTCCTGGAGCTGGCTCACAAATCCAGGGTTAGGGTTGATGAAAAATCTCTTCGACTTCACATATTCGAAGGCCTGGTCGAAATTCATGTTGTACTTTTGCATCAGGTAGGCGATAACCAAGGTGGCCGATCGTGACACGCCGAAACGGCAATGGACAAGAACATTTCCACCGCTCGCGAGGCCCTCCTCAATGAAGGCATTGGACATGGGGAAATAGGGCAACAGGTTCGTCGCGCTCGTATCGTACGCCTTAATGAAGAGGTTAGTGATGTTGTCGTCGGCGAAAGTCGACTTCGGAATGCGATGCGCTTCGATGGTGAGTACATGGGTGATGTTGAGATGTCGGAGGACATTTCGATCAGTGGCAGCCTTGATATTACTCAGGTAGAGGCCCGGGATTATCTCGCTATAGCAAACCTGTGTGCTGAGATCAATCTTCTGTGTGACGTGTGTGGCTCGCTGGACCCAGTGTCTGAGCGCCTGGACCGGATTGGCTACGCCAAGGAACGCCACTACTAACGAGGTTCCTAACATAACCAGCAACCACCGTCCGGCCGTGGTCGTTGGATTTGCTTACTTCATTATTTGAGTTACTTCACGAGGTTTGTTTTTCTGTTTTTATCATGCATTTTTTCTATCGTATTGATACGTGTTTTTGACTTTGAAGTTTGACATTTAAAAAGACGTTAGCGACGCGTCAGAGGTTCACGGCGGAGATTTAATGGCGGCCAGTTATTTTCGTACTTCCCAGAGTTTGTTTAAAATTTATTTGATGTTGATTACGTGGGGAGCTCTTCATGATAATTTAATAAAGTATCAGTCGGTAGTTGGATAAATTTTTATTATGATTACGATAAAGTGGAGAAGACTGAGCAGGGAAGCGGTCCCTGGCCCTAGGCCGGGAAAACGATAGGTTACAGAAAAGTGATTGAGAAAGCTAGCTAGGAAACGTAAGCGTTCATATGCGAAGCATGGGTGTAGCATTTGCTAGAGTACCCGACTCGTACCGGTCAAAACTCCAGCTCCCTTCAAAATGTGATCAAAACCATATCAACTTAAACTCATATCAACATCGGCCCCTAGATAACTTTATTGCCTACAAGCTTCGCAGGCGGCCTACATGATATGTTTTGTTGTTTACTGAAAATTATTTGAGTGGAATGAGAACTTTATTTCATAGTACTTGTAGCGCCTTGCATAATAATTGCTGTGAATCATACGAGTTCGCGTCTTTAACTACGTATTTTACCATGTTCTCTTCAGATTTAAGACGAAATATAAACGCTTTAAAACCGAACGAAATTGGACATTATCACAAAACGTTATCTGAAACCAGATTCTCACATATATTGCTGTTATTGGTTCGTACTACTCAAAAAAAATATGGAATCACGTTAGACCGGGCCGGAATTTCCGGATCTTCGTATTCTCTGAAAGCACGACCGGTCAGTATTTAGCTGTCAAGAAAAATAGATACTAGAAACTCCGGCCTGGACCCGGCCTAACGTCTTTTTAAGAATACAATGAAATACAACGCATGTTGCGTTGGTCAGGAGGAGTCACGTTGCTGGATAAAATCTGCAACGACTACATAAGAGGTAGTTTCAAAGTCGCACCTATAGCTGAGAAACTCAAAGAAAAGCTAAGCTATGTATGTAAGCTTGACCTGTAATTGATATTATTAATAAATATGAGTATGAGTATGAGTATGAAAATCGTCTTCGGTGGTATGGGCATATTCTACGTCGCCCAGAAGATCATATGGTCAAGTTAGCCTTAAACATGCCGACACAAAAAAGAGGAAGCGGAAGACCACCTACCACTTGGCTGACGACAGTCCAAAAAGACATGAAAGATGTTAACGCAGACGCTGAAATAGCCAAAAATCGTGTATTATGGAGGAAAAGGACAAGAAAGGCCGACCCCACTTAAATGGGAAAAGGTCAAGGAAGAAGAAGAAGAAGAAGAATGAAATATAACACAGCGTGGGGTTCTTCAAGAAGCAGGTATTTAGGGTTCTCAAAGGTCGGCAATGCATAAGTGGCTCCCCTGATTTTGCTTATGTCCATGGGCGGCGATGACTGCTTCCCATCAGGCGGCTCATCTGCTCGTTTGCTGCCTATTTCATAAAAAAATACTTACGCTTAAGCGAATGATGAAAAATTGAATTAAATTAGCCATCAGCGTACGTTCGAACCGCCTTCAGGGTTCCTAGCATCATAAATTCGTAACTGCGAGTCGAGAACATTAAACAACTGAGATATGCATTAATCTCTTCCAAGTAATTATAGCTAATTACAAATGGCTGCCAAACCGTAAAACACAAAGCAAATCCTACCAAACTAATGAGCGAATTACTTAAGTCCTTTAGAAAGAAATATTGTACTCATATTGAATCCAGTACAATGCAGTACAATGCTAACCGCATGACTGGCGCGAGGTAGACTTTCAGCTTCCTACTTGGGCATCTACTGTATAAGAAAGGAACCTCGACACGATAAGAAGAAGCTTTCTACTTGTCCTTATGACATTAATACAATTAGAAAAGAACATTTGTGGTCTAAGACGACGCGGCGAGATACTGTCTCGCCATCACGTGCTAGTCCTATACAATTATACATTAAAACTACAGAGGATTTATAGTACAATGTTCAAGAAATATTGCTTTTGGTGGGTTAACAGTACTCTGCTAAATCTAAGTAGGTACTGATTTTCATAACAATCGTTGACTCTGTCGTGCCACTACAGGAGATCTATACGCAGAGCTAGCTACGATTATAAAGTCCACAATCCAACGATGAAATTATACAACAAAATTTTAAAACGCTACAGGAGTGAAAATGCTACAATGGAAGGAATTTCTTTTCAATTCGGGAATTTTATTTTAATATACATACTAGTGTTATTAACTAGATTTATCGAAAAAAAAGAGTCAATTAAGAACAACTCAGTTAAAAGATATTGCGAAAAAATCTTTAAAATCGAGGTTCCGCTCTCGACTATTTCCTCCTTCAAAACTTAATAAATCGCAACGAAATTTAAGAACCTGAACAACAATGAAATAATCTGTGTCAGACCGTTTAGTCTTTTGGCTAATTGTAACCAATCTTGAGTATCCAGGCCGTTTTTGGAAATTTTTGATTGGCTCTAGCGTCTTTAAAAATAAAAATATCAAAAAAACGGTCCGACACAGATAAAAATAATAATAATCTGTGTTGAAAAAAATCATTGCTTTATCTTCAAAAACCAGGGAGGAAATAGTCGAGAGCGTTTGTAGGGAGAATTGACCCCTCCTGTATCGTCTTAAATCTCCAGAAAACTTTGAGCCAGGGACAGATTTAAAGTTGATTTGTCCATAATAGTTTTACAGAACGAAAAGTTTTAGAAACAGTTCCCTTTCTCGAACAAACACAGATGTACATTTTGTGTCCTGCAGATTTCCCGAAAGTTTACAATACGCAGTGACCGAGGTCGCGATGTTGACTGCAATGATGTATTTAGACGGCGTTTCGTTTTCGTTTCGCGTTGTAGAAACGCCATTCGGCTACGGGGCCTGATGGAAAGTGAAAATAGAGTCTAAAGTGGAGCTCACTGATTCAGTACCTAATTATTTAATACTATTCACTCTTTAGAGACCGAAGTCCTATTTTTCAGGAGCCACCGATGGTGGGTGCGCACTCCATTCCTTTGCAGTTTGCATCACTAAATATGAGGCAAAATAATTAAATACTCGTACTTAATATGTGTACATAATAATCATGAAATAATTCACTGTGAGATCGAGAGACATTGAGATCAGTTTGATTGCACAGTGTAAGTTTGAACTGGCTTGTAAGTCCGTTTTCACATTATCCGATCCGACATCGCATGTCAGAAGGATTTCAATAGAAAAAATCCAAGAAGGCGCCTGTAATGTATGGGATATCGGTCCTACATCCGATATCGGATCAGATAATGTGAAAACGCGCTTAGACTGCCACATGTTTGTGGTTAACTCCGGCCCGCTTAATGATTTACCGGGAAACAATAACGGGTTTCACAACACTCCAGTCTAGATCTAAATCCGGCGACAGGACGTGGTTGATGGCTTTTGTTACTACACAAGTAACACACAAGTACACAACCCGCTAGGCTAGATACGTACATACATACGTACACTTACATTTATAACCAGCGTGCGTAGCCAAATGCATAAACGCTCACGAAACGAAACGCTCGCAGATATCTATCTCTATCGCTCTTGCGTATATTGGCGCGACAGAGCCAGACTACCTTTCGCGGCGTTTCGTTTTCGTTTCGCGTCGTAGAAGGGCCATTTTTTTTTCAGAGTTGTCCACGCCACTTTTTTGTAATATGGGTATTTTTTACGCGATTCATACTCAGAATCGAGAGCTCTTTCGATCCTGATAGGAGAAAAAAAATGTCCCAAGATTTCAATACATTTTTTCGAACCTTCTATTCCGTTACCGCCATACAAAATGTATGAAAAAATGGTAACGGAATGGGAAAAAAACCTTGGGACACTTTTTTTCTCCTATTAGGATTGAAAGAGCTCGCGATTCTGAGTGGAAACCACATATTAAACATTTCCAAATCAAAAAAAAAAAATTGAAAAAAATGGCCCATAAATGCCATTCGGCTACGGGGCCTGGCCTCCTGTAACCCCAAAAGGGGTAGGAAGAGGAAACTGCACAATTTTCAGGAGCATTTAAAGGGTTGAAAGGAAAACCATCTAAACCAAGAACGATACAATACGGGACTGACAAAGCCTACACAAAAAAGCGCACACTGAAATGTATGGGCTTTTTAGGCTTAAAACTAGGTGGCGCTGTTTCGCAGCCTGGAAGTGACCAAAAACATATTTTCCTCACTCGACTTCTCAATTCGACTGAATTGATAAATTTGTAGGCATCATCACTGTTGTTACGATAGTATTTAGTAGGTGGCGCTAAAAAATGGAGGTACGATTCTTAGTATGAAGATTGTAAATCCTATAAATAATCCTTGATTTAAACGATGGTGGCAGGGGCAAATTACCGCAGAAAAACTGGTGGCACAAAAGTGTTGAAAGTCGCATCTCGCTCTGACAGCTTGGTCATCAGCAGACAGCAATTCACTCGTTCAAACTGGGCTCACCTGGAAATCATTACTGTATATATTATTATCTATCTCACTCAGATCTTACGGGCTCGTTTACGTATCATATGCAATTACGTATCATACGTAATTGTAGTCTAAATATGTAATATTTATTAGTTGGCGCATGACATTGTACTGCATAACAAAATAATAATAGGTACAAGAGTTGCAAAACAGGGATTAGCGATCTAGACATTGAAACCTGTGTTATTATTTTCATCGCCAGAAGCACCAGTATAAGCCAGTTTCTGATGACTCATATATATTTAATGTTTAAAGGTCAACTTATACTAGCTGTAAGGTCAGAGGAGTAAGACATCTTGTGAATTTGGTAAGTGTTGTCACCTGGCGAGTTCTCAGCGCTTTCATACATATCTTTACTGATTAAATTGCCGTGGCGTAGTGCCACGATCTGGCAGAAGGAGCCGATACTCATAAAGTTGAAGCTATTCAATGAACCCGATCGGAATTGGGTTTATTGGATTTACAATCTCGATGTCTGGATTGGACTACAAGAATTTAGTATATAAATTGCTTAGTAGTTAGGAGAGTGAAAAACCAAATGTAATATAGGATTTTATGATGGAGAACGGAAGTTTCTGAAGCGTATGGCCTGATTTTATTCTTCTTTTGATCACAATGTGAAAATGGAGAACTAACGCGAGAACTGGTGCAAGAAACTAGTCGTTAGTTACGACTGAAAGACGAACCATCAATTATGTTTTCAGCTGTAGTTTGTGCGACGTTTTCAAGATGTCGCATAAATTTGAACCGAAACAACGGCGGGCAGTTAGTCGCCGCTAACCCATCCGCGACGCGTGGTCGCGCGATCCAGGACACCTGCTCATTAGGGTTAATAGCATCGGTTTAATATCGCTTATCGATCTATTTATAGTCTCGGATTTATACGAAAGGTATTATAAGTGAATGTACACACAATAAGGGGTATTTTTGGACGCGCGGGCGCGGGCAGGGTCCGCCGGCAGCAGTTCGACGGCAGGCGCGGCGCGGACGCACCGACCACGGGCGCGCGGTCCAACCTTACCCTAGTGAGCAGTGTTCACGTGCAGTGTTCCAGTGTAAGTTAGAAGTGTCGCTTCGGATGTCGCAGTGCTTTCAGTGTCGAGGAAGTGTAACGCTAGCTTGCGAGTGCTAACATACTAACGCATGAAGGCTCGGCGGCGAGTAGGTAACCAAGTGTGGCGCGGGCGTGTGTGGGTAGAGAAATTTGATAAGCCAAGATGTGTGTCGGACGGCTCGCCACTTTTGTATGCAGCGGGCGAGCCGGCGAACTATTTTTGAACCGCGGGATATTTGTGCTGTTCGTCTAGAGGCGGCGCGGCGGCCGCTCGCCTCCGCCGTCTCTCTGGCTCATGCTCATGTTCGATGCCCTGAAACGAACTGTCAAAATTAATACACACTTCAGGATTGGCCAAAAATACGTTGGAAAATATTTTCAGGAATATTTTTTACTTACAAGACAAAACTACAATCATGGCGCTGTCACAGAAATTATATTTTACCTACTCAACATTTTTATATTTGGCTTCAATACATACAAAACCCCGCACACAATTATCGTTAAAACTGTATAAAAATATATGGAAAGTGAAAATTCTTTATCAACGTATTTTTATGCCAGCCTATCAGATCGTTTTGAGACGAAGTTAACAAAAATTGACTTTCAAATAATAAAATCATACGTAATTTCATGGTTCTGAATCCACATTCAGGCTGTTGCTCAATAATTTCAGGTATAGAGCTCCGAATCATAATGACCTTTTCAATTTAGGCAATAAAAGGGTAAATCTTTAGGCTTGTGCCTTTGACGAAACCGAGTCTGACTGTAGTCATAATTTGAGGATGAACAAAATGACCAAATAATTATAATTCATGGACCGATTTTGGTTAAAACGTATATTTTCTGTTCGTGAATATTGTGAATACTGTCGAAACTGTCTACAACTTTAGGGACATCTGATACACAAATCATCTACAAAATTGACACAACAGTTACTTTTATTTTCAGCAAAATTGACAAATAAAAACCTGTAGTTGTGTAATTTGTATGACCCGAATAGATTTTAAAAGTTTTTTTTTTTCTTTATGATAGGACATTCTTACACAGATTGACTGAGGCCCACGGTAAGCTCAAGAAGGCTTTGTGTTGTGGGTACTCAGACAACGATATATATAATATATAAATACTTATATACATAGAAAACATCCATGACTCAGGAACAAATATCTGTGCTCATCACACTAATAAATGCCCTTACCGGGATTCGAACCCCGGACAGCAGGCAGGGTCACTACCGACTGCGCCAGACCGGTCGTCGTTCTTATGCGTTTGAAGAAATCTTCAATTAATGTTACGCAAAAATGGAACAAACACATAAATTTTACTCAAATGACGAATGTGATCGGCAAATTTGTCGACGTGATGACATGTTTAATGTTAGTTTTATGAAAAATAACGATATGAATAATAAGTATAATAACGTAGGCAGCCTAGATAGATTCTAGCGTCGGATGTCTAGATTTTAGAACACATAGAAGCAAATTATACGATTGAAATCAATAAAATACACAAATAAGTATGTATCTGAATGCCTGGGTCATATCTAGAAAGTTTACAAAATTCTAATCAGTCATTTTCTCTAGATTTATTACTTACTTCGATGCATGTTATTCAGTCATTGTCGAAATGAATTTTGTAGGTAGCAATATTTGTACTTATACTTGAGTAAGTTTTACTCGGCATATTGATTTATTTTACTTTACCTGTGCTAAAACGTTACACAAATTTGTTGTATAGTGTGATGATAGATCGAGTATTTGGACGTCAAACTTGTTTACTAAGTATTCTAAAATACATTTGTTGTATAATATACATTGTTTCGAATTGTAAGGCTAATAAATTAAAATGATATATGTAGACTGGTAAATAACAATTTGAATTGAGCGAAGAGAAAAAGCTTAAGGACTCATACTGTGATCCATTATCAGTATCATTTCTTGAAATTTATTTTTAAAAACTTACGGTTTCATAAGTTTACATGCTCAGTTCATGCCTACCAGCTCTCATTCTCTTTAGTCTCCATATAAAACTTTATACTAACATTCAACAGACATGACGTTGGCATCCCACACATCTAGATAGGTATCTAAAAGACTCGCAACCAACACCTGTCTTTTCTTGAAAAGTTTACGTTGTGTTTTTAATCTTATTACAAGAAAAATAAATGTTCTACGTTCCACTCTTCTTAAGGCTAGCCAAGATGCTATTTGTACAATGTATAGTTACCCCAAAATTTAAAAAATACTAAGAAAACTCACATGAAACACTACCGAAACAAATGACATGTCACAAAAACATCAACGAAATGACCACATCTCTGTACATTTATTAACTTTTAAATCGGGACTAAATGTCGTGTACAACCAACATATTAAACTGACCTCCAACGTTTTAGGGACGGCGTTGTCCCCGTGGTCTTGGAGAAAACTTTAATATAGGTAACACTAATACGCGCTTAAGTCTCGATTTAACCTTTTTACCGCTTTCAAGTTTTCACTGAGCCGTGCTCGTGTCGCTGGCGGTAGTACGAAGTTACACGAAGATTTGTCTTATTTATCAGACGACGATTGTTTGTCTTATAAACAACAAACAAACTTATCGGACTACGGCGGTTCAAGGGTTAAAAGTTATTATGTGTAATAATCGTGAAATTTAAACCAGTGTCTTTGTATATTGTTGGCTAATTCCAGAGCGGATCTTTCGATGTGCCCATATAGAATGAGATTAAGTCAAACATTCATTACCTAAGTTCAGATTGCCATCTTCGGTTAAGTTTCATCATTCCATTGCCACCTTAGTTGAATACTACTTGCCTGTAAATATTAAGTACAGTCAGCACCGATTATATTGCGAGAGCTAAATCGAACACAACTTTATTTGTATCTTACGAATGTTACGATATATATGGCGCTTAAAAACTTTGGTTGTTACAAAAAATTCCATGCTGACTGTAACCAATTTCTGATGAAGATCGTCCTAAAGTTAACCATTAAACGCAAAGGCTTTTTTCTACTCGTCGACTATAATCTGTCAATTAGGACACCACAGACTAAACTATAAGTGCTAACTTTTCAGTGTTGGATACTCTATGGCAGTTCCGACTCAACTATAATAATATATGAAATCTCATTATAGTTGACTTTAAGTTAACTGTAATAATTTCAAAAATAGAACATCATACAATTTCTATACTAATTTGCGATACCTGGCAAATTTGTCGGCATCTGAAACACATTTTTTTTTATCTGTCGCGTTATCGGCCAATCAGACACGGTTATTACAAACAATTGGTTGCTAGGTAATTCGATGTTGATACAACGGTGAACGACGCTCTTCTCTTCTTCCTCCTACCCTTATCCCACGTTATGTGGGGTCGGTACAACATGTCTTTCTCTTCCATTCTCCCCTATCTTTCGTCATCTCAACACTCACATCTTTCTTTCTCATGTCCTCTTTCACACAATCCATCCATCGTTGTTTGGGTTTACCCCTCCCTCTCCATCCATCAACATTCATCTCCAACATTCCTTTGCCTATATGTGAGCCAAGCCAAGGCTCAAGAGCTCAGTCACAGGGATCCATCATTTAATCTATTGCTTCCAGTTTCATGTGAAGGCATGTCCGTGGCCCTCGAGCTCCGGTATGGGGGTTTATCATTTAAACCACTGCTTCCAGCTACATTTGCTTTATTACATTGATTGCTTCAATTACAGTGTCAAATAATAATCAGGAATATAACATTAATCAAATCATTAATCATCTACTATCAGTAGTTACAATCCGTACAAAAACTCTTATAACCTAAAAAGTGAAGTGCCGCCAAATCTGACGTTTACTGTTGACATTCGTTAAGCCCATGCACAGATGAGCTACGATCAGTATAAGGCTATATATACAGAATGTTATTCATTGTGATGCTTACAGCTTCGGCCGTCCTTATTATAAAGTGAGCCCTCTCACTAAACATATTCACCTCAATAACAGTGGTAACAAACGTACGGGTACCTATCTACGCTTAATGTCATCATTCATTACTACAGTATCAATCCACAGACATTCATTACTACAGTATCCTTCTCCTAAACCTTATTAAATAATCAGTATAACACATATACAAAATCTTAAATTCTTTCGTAACCTTATTACAGTTATTAAATATACAAGAGCTATCAGTTTAACACATATAAAATCATCAGCCTTTTAATCTCATAAAATCACAAATCAAGATCACTTTTAATCTGCAGTTACCTATCTTTCATTAATATATTAAGGAACTTAAATCATGCTCTTCTAGACAGTTTATGAGTAAGTAAAAATCAACATCAATACAGCCTGTCCTAATGCCTGCTCTAAACCTATGCATAACTTTTTTTTGTAATATTCAACATATTTATAAACACTTGCATTACCAACATCAAGTAGCTGTAACAGCTTGCATTTCGTTGAAGTTTTCCAATCTAGCAACTAATTTACAATCATAGACTGCTCCAAGCAATTAATACAAGTAGGTATAAACGACCATTAACAACCGCAGCCTGTCTTCAAGGCCTACTCAACATTCTGGCAAATTAGATCATTATATTCAATGCGTGTCTTGATCAATCGCAACCCTCGGTCTTTCACAGCTTTCAGGAACTGTTCTTATCACATTAACAAAGTATATATATAAATAATAATCTCAGTCCGCTTTCAAAGGTCAGTTCTAAACATATTAACGAATTATGTATCATTAACAATGCCATAGGCAGATTGAATTTTGTACATAATATAAAGTGATTAACACTCTCAGTTTGTCCACAAATGTTCTAATCATATGAACAAAGTATTATCATTAACTATCTCAGTCTGTTTACACTACCTGTTTTATAACCAGTATGATTATCCATTTTATCAAAGTATATAAAACATCATTATCAATCTCTGCCTACTAGGCTTGTTATTTAAGTATTGACTAAGTATAATATATCATTAATAGTCACATTCAGCTTACAAAGTCAATTCTAATCATATTATCGAGGTTTTTATATTATATCATTAACTATCTCAGTCTGCCTTCAAGGCCGGTTCCAAAGTATAACATATTAGCAAAAGTATATTTTCTAATTAACATCACAGTCTGCCTACTAGACTAGGCCTGCTCTTATCATATTAATAAAGTATATTATATCACTAATAATCAGTCTGCTTACAAGCCTGTTCTAATTATATTAACAAAGTATATATCATTAACAGTCAACCTAAAGGCCTGTTCTGAACATATTAATAAGAGATATTATGCCATAAACATCCGCAGTCTGCCTTTAAGGCCTGCTCTTTTCATCAACAAAATATAATTTGTTATGGCCCGTTCTTGACTAATCAAGGCGGTCTGCCAATCAATCAATTAAATTATGGCCTGCTCTAGACTGGTGTGGCCTAGACAGTCTGCCATATCGGCCTGCTCTAGAATGTCAAGATGGTATTATAGCCTGTTCTAGACAGTCTGCCTTCACGGCCTGCTCTAGAATGTCAGGCTACTACCCAAACCTGTTCCAGACAGTCTGCTCCTTCATTCAACCTAATCAATCAATATAATTTTATAATTTGGTATGGCCTGCTCTAGACTGGTGTGGTCTAGACAGTCTGCCATAACGGCCTGCTCTAGAATGCCAAACTGGTATCATAGCCTGTTTTAGACAGTCTGCCTTCACGGCCTGCTCTAGAATGTTAGGCCCAACCCAGTCAGGACCTGTTCCAGACAGTCTGCTCCTTCATTCATCATAATCAATCAATCAAAAGGTATTTTTCCTTTTCAATCTTAATGTTTGTTATGGCAAATAATATCATCATCAACAATCAGGGCCTGCCCCAGACAGTCTGCCTTTAAGGCCTGTTCTGAGCAGTTTTCCAACATAAATTTACCTATCAATATTTTGTTTAAAATTTGATTCACGCAACAAGCTTACATTACAAGAATCTTCGAATCGACATAAGTCACAATCTATACATAGCTTTGTTTGTTTTACCTACTATCATGGCCTGGTCTAGACTACACACTGCCATAACTCGGCACTCAATTAAGATTTTACAATATGTATATAAAGACTAGTATAGTCGTGCCAGCTATTAATCTTATAACATTGAATCTCGACACTCTAGAGAGATTCGCTTCCTTATCGTGTAAGTACACAGCACTGCAGTACGGCGACTCTGCGACCCTGATCACCAGCAGCTTGGCACTCGGTCCGCTGGCAGTGGCTCCACCATCTATCAGATTTAACCTTCTTTACATCAGTGTGCTCTTGCAGCGAGGCTCGTCCAAATCATCAATTTCATCCGATCAGCCATATTACCAGCGTTGGAACATAAAACAAATAGAAACACATTATACTATTGTCAGTACCTAATTCTCGTTCTAGCCACAGACGTTAAAAATTCGATCAGACACAGTCGATCATCATCATCATAATTCGTCTAGGTATAAGATTATTACCATCATTATAATCCATCATCGATTTTATCTGGTTATTAACCCTGTTATATACATCGAAACAAACTTTCAGTCAACATAGAAAAGCATAGAAAAATCACCCTCAAGAGACCTGCTACTTATTGAGTATAGTACCTTAAAACCTAAAATTATCAGTATTGAAATTGAATCAGTAATCAGACGTCATGGACATCAGTCTCAGTAGATACTCTCAGTATTTTAATCAAAGATTCATATCATTAATTTAATACAATGACATTCATACTAATTTCATTTATCAACCTTGAATATATTTAGAAAATTAAGTATTATATTCACAATTTCCGTTACTTTTAACGCCTTAATTGCCAAATTGGCTTCGTAATTGCAGTTTCACGTGCTCTGCCTACCCCATTTTGAGATACAAACATGGCGTTATGTAAGTTTATCAGTAAATATTAATTAAATGCAACATCCCTGGGAATATTTTGGGTAGCTATTGAAATCTTGTAGCTATTAGTAACCTTTAATGAAACAAAACTTCTTAGGTACCAGTACCTATACAAATATTCAATGAACTTTCCTACGTATTACATTCTCTTTCTCTTGCAGTTTTATAACGTTAATTGTTTATTAACCCGCAGTTTCATAATGGCAATAATCAACTACTTATTGGAATCGGAAATTTCAGAAACATCTCTTCAACCTCTGGCTCTGCAGCGACTCACGAGGGCGCAACAAACAACATTATTCAGACAAAATCAAAATGAACCTCTGAAGTCTTTGGCCGGAGCCGAAAACGCTATTTGCATACCAGCCATATTATTTAGAATAGGTTCAGTTACTTATATCTTATTCATTTCTTCTTTTTGTTACATTGGTACAGCCGTCGAGCTCTATTTGGATGTAAACAGCACTCTTCTAAATAAAATGTAACCTTCAATTTTGTATTCGTTGGTTACCTTAATACGATTAAATTTACCTACTTATTTCTGGTCATCACTGAGTCTCCATCATACAATAATTAATTACACCAAATATTATGATCAAAAGTTGATTTCATGATGCTTTATGAAAAATTAAACCAACTCCAAATTCCTCCCTTTCTGGCTTATTTCGCAAGGTTTCTTTATATTAAAATGTCATTTACCGTTAACCACATAAGTACATTTAAGTCACTCTGGAAACTCTAGATTTTACCTTTTTTTGTATCATTGGACTAGGTACTAAGCCACCAAAGACAATGTACGGCATATCGACACCACACAATAAAATCACTGCAACAATCATCTGCTAAGATGCTGTGGCCAATGGTGTATCAATACAACAGGAATCCGAACAAATAAATGTATTAATACCAAAACTTGGTAGTACCTAAACAATTTGAAGTAGATACTTCTATTTACCATTGTTACTTTTTTTAAAGTCCATTTTCAATGATAATTGAATAAAAAAGTTCTGCTGGTATTTCAAACAAGCATGGTTTTTTTGATATTTAATTTAAATTACTTATATAACTTGATATTTTTTTTAATTTTAATAAGTAGGTACCTACAGGTCACCTGCTTTTACCTTTACTAGGCACTTGCAATTTTAAATATAGTGACCTAAAAGTTACGACCTGGTAGTTGTGTTTACTTAAAATACATCAATAATTACTCTGTCTATTAACCTGAATCTACCATACTATAAATTATTTGTGTTCTTTTCTAGAATAATTCCATAGAATTACTGACTCTCTAACATGTTGGTAGTGGGGAAAAGTAATGTGCACACTCAATCCCTTAAAACAAAAACTAAAAAAAAGAACCGGGTTATCACTAAACCTTTTATACTTACATACATATTTGATCATCAACATAGATAAATATCACATGGTAATATTCAAAGGCATACTTTCGTGATGTACATTGTACAGTACCAAAATTCGAAATGGAATCAGAGGCCAATTGTCCTGGATGAAAATGATGATGCTTTGAAATTGTAACCTTTGTTTTCGGAGTAACCTTTTAGAAATTTAGTGTTAAAAGATAGTGACACCATGAAATGGTTGTGTGTCTCTTTTACACTCATGTACTGTTTATATCATTAGTAACATTACTTAACTACCTTTGTATGTAACCCCGTGATTAATCATGCCAGTTATCCATATCAGTCGGTCCCAAAAATCATTAGAGAATCAATGAAGAATTTGAAGTAATTAATAATATCCATAATTGAGGAGTAATCAATTCAGGAAAACCCATTATATCTTTATATTGCATAAATATTACTCATACTTTCACAAAATTCAGGCTTGATAGTATAAGCGGACCTTTGATTAGCTTACTACACAATAGGTAATAGTCTGGAATAGAGATCTGATTCACTCTACCAGTTTTAATATGTCACTACCAGTACCGCTACACATTTGGAATTCTTATCATCTGTGATTTTATTTATTCACTTTTTACTTGCCTACTCTCCTTAAATTATTAAATAAAGCATTCAACATCAACTATGTACATTGTAGTATTCATTTGCCTAGATCTCAAAATATTTATAAATAAATATTGCGCTACGGAATCAAAACTAATTTCTTTGTACCTTATACCTCAAATAACTGATACATATATTTTATATATAATTATGTACATGAACTATCTATTGAGCTATGTATTCTGATTTATAAACCACAGTTTATATATTCTATGACCTGTGACCTGTGTGCCGCTTGGTAAAAATCTCTTTATATTGAAACCCGACATAGCCTGCTAACAATTTAATTTAGCCCGCTACTGCTTGAAGCTCTTTTCTCATTTTACATAATAGCTAAAACTTTGAATTGTTAATCTATATCATTATCTTTGTTATATTTCATCATACATATATATATATATATAGGTACTATATAACCAATGTGTCTGAACAAAAAAAAACTTTTCAGTACTTTTCAGTAAACCATCCAAAAGAATAAGTATACATTCAACTTACATGTGTTAATCAGTTTTCTCTGAGTACCTGCACTGCACCAGAATACTGTGTATTCTGTCCAATGCCATTCTTACCATCTAGCATTTCATATCCTTATCAACATGTTCAAGGCTTGTGCTGATGACATAGTTAGTTTCACCAAAGAGCTAATGCTTCAACCCTTAAGTTACCTCTCATCATACATCAGCTGTTTGATTCCTTGAGTTGTTCCTTGGTGTATGGCAGCTTCTCATCTCACAGCCCAAAAACAAACAATACAAAAGAAATGGTTAATAATTTGATCAACTGAAAACAAAGTTATGCTAGATGCACCAAACAAAAACCTTTTGGTTTTAAGTAAACAAAACGATCTGTCTTTTGCTCCTCTTATCGAACAAGTTAATGAAATCTTGTATCATTTATACACATATTTTCTGTAGTTTCTATTATCAAACCAACTTTTAGAAGGCCAAGTGACGTTTACGCACCTTGTGGACATTAGATCCTTTATCCAACTTCTGAGATGTGAGCCAAGCCAAGGCTCAAGAGCTCAGTCACAGGGATCCATCATTTAATCTATTGCTTCCAGTTTCATGTGAAGGCATGTCCGTGGCCCTCGAGCTCCGGTATGGGGGTTTATCATTTAAACCACTGCTTCCAGCTACATTTGCTTTATTACATTGATTGCTTCAATTACAGTGTCAAATAATAATCAGGAATATAACATTAATCAAATCATTAATCATCTACTATCAGTAGTTACAATCCGTACAAAAACTCTTATAACCTAAAAAGTGAAGTGCCGCCAAATCTGACGTTTACTGTTGACATTCGTTAAGCCCATGCACAGATGAGCTACGATCAGTATAAGGCTATATATACAGAATGTTATTCATTGTGATGCTTACATATATGACACTCATCCCTCCTCATTACATGACCGTACCACGCCAACCTGCCACTCCTCATCTTTTCCGTTATAGGCGCAACTTTCAAACTTCCCCTAATATACTCATTCCTGATCCGATCCATTCTGGTCACTCCACACATCCATCTCAACATTCTCATTTCCGCTACGTGCAATCTCCTTTCATCCTCCACCTTTGTCGCCCAGCATTCAGATCCATACAATACAACAGGCCTCACAATCGTCTTATAGATTTTCCCCTTAAGTTTAAGGGGCATCCGTCGATCGCATGTTGTCCCTGAGACCTGTCGCCATTTCATCCATGAACGGCAACGGTGAACGACGCTATTAACATTAATTTTAACTTGCATGAATGATGATATTTCCGTCCATTGATGATGAAGATGATGACTCGTAGAAAAAGAATTGTATACAATAGTGATATAATTAAGCTTTTCACTCTCGTACCGTACTATTAGGCCACTCAGCAAAGCTTCGTGGCCTAAACATGGTACTCGACTGCAAAGCTTTGTATTATATCACGATTGTATAAAATACTATTTCATCACACCCACACTTTAAATGTGCTATTGCACGCAGGCGGAGCGTGAGTTATAGAAAAATCGGTCTCCCAAGGGAATAATGAAATTTCTTGTACCGTACTTAACTATTTTACATCTATTTACATATTTTTTTACATTGCGAGTGTGATGAAAAACATTGTGTGTAACTCGGGGAGTATGAATATTACAAACTCGAGTCTTTAAATCGCTCCGGCAAACCGTCGCGATTTAACTTACTCTCGTTATTAATGTTCAAATTCCTCCCCTTGTTGCACAATGTACTACATATAAAACATTTACCAGTTTTTGAGTCACACGATGTTGACGGAAACACTGACGCTAATTACATTGGCACGATATATAGGAAGTATGTCGCAAAATATATAAAAAAACCTTGAATGTTTCATACACGAGATTTGGTTTCCGAAACTCAAAAACTTCATTTTATTGAAAAATCAACCACAGTTAACACAGACACAGAGTTTTTGTCACATCTTATTCCAAAATGCATGTGAGATGACACATTACGTATTGCGTAACAGCATCCATATGGAAAATCTATGAAAATTCCCACACAAAAAAACTGACGAACGCAAAATTTGGTAACTGTAAGGATGCCAATTAATAGTAACAGTATTATCGTAATAAACAAACAAAGACATAATATTAGTCAATAATACATAAATGAAGCTATTAATTTAATGACGCAGGTACCCGTTTCAGCAAAATAAAAAGTTTCAGTGAAACACTATACTTTTAGCTAGATAAACAGAAACAATAATTAAATACAGCAAATTTTAAGAAACATTTATTTATTTTTATATTTTCCGGCTAGTTGCGGGAGTAATTAAGCCTAAAGTATGGTTTACAAATATTATGTATGTTTTAATAGTATGTACATTATGATACAAGTGCGAAAAAAAGGAAGTTCGAAACGAGTGGCGCTAAATTAAAACACTCCCGACACGAGTTACGAATTTCCATTTCGCACGTGTATCGTACGACGTTTTTCAGTACAGACAGACGGCCCTCCGAAGTTTCGACCTGACATATAATGAACCACTTCTCGCACTAGTGCGTAAAAAAAACACCATCTGTAGTGAAAAAAGAATTTGGACACGAGATAAAATATATCGGGTATTTTGAGCTTTTCTACACATGATGTGGCTCGACTCCAGTCCACCTAAAGTTTATGAGTGAGTTTACGACGTTTTTGTTACGTTCTGCATTATGTCACTTCGTGGTTAAAACGTGAACAATTATACCGCTAGTTCTCAAATACATAATAGTACATTTCGAGTTACGAATTCCCTTTTCGCACGTGTATCAAACGACGTTTTTCAGTACAGATGGCCCTCCGAAGTTTCGACCTGCCATATAATGAACCACTTCTCGCACTAGTGCACTAGTTACTCCCTTCGGTCGTGTTTTAATTTATCGCCACTCGTTTCGAACTTCCTTTTTTACGCACTTGTATCGTAATGTACTATATTGTGTTAGGAGTATTAAGAATATGTATATGTAAATTATTACCCCTGTTAAAAGGAGAGAGAGAAGACCTTAGACAATTATCGCGGCAAAATAATATTAGGCCCTACCCACCGATTTTTGAATCTCGGCCATTCGATTTCGTGAAATTCGTTCAATAATATCTCCACTACGCGATTTAAATTCTACTAATAGAATCGAAAACAAGTGGTCATTACCAATAGTCTTAAAATTACTAGCGGTCCCTTTTCAAAAATAGCACTACTTCGTTTTCCACAGACTTTCAAACGGCGAATTCGTGCGTTCGAAATTTAAAAATCGATCCAAAAATCGAGCCATGCCCTTGAGTGAATTTGCCAGAGCTCAACGAGGGTGCTGTGTTAAGGTCGGCAACACACATGACATGTAGCACATCTGTAGTTATACATGCGTCCACATACATGCTGCTTTCTATCAGGGGCCGTACCTAATATTAGTTCTGTGCTAGCTATGCTTATGTACCCCACTTAACATACGGTCCCTGTTCTACGTTAGAAAAAAGGAAGGGTGCAACCATTATTTTGTCATGTGTACAATTTACAAACGAAGTAGGAATTATTGTATTCCGCAAGTTATTCAACTAAACGACCAATGTTTTTATTACAAATTGTTTTTTTCTTATTTAGACGTCCACCATCATCGGCTAAGAAACAAATCCAGTCACCAATAAACAAAATATATCAAGTTACCAAGAAACTTCAGCCATACAAAACAAACATCACCATTTAATCACCACTCATCACCAATGAGTGATGTCGGAAAACTCGTCCATCCGCGTTCGCGACAATGATTGATCCCCACCCGAGCATCGAACCCGCTATTATTCAAACATTATCTCCTTAATTAATTGGTCGGTCTATTTGAGTACCACCATTTGTTATGTATGTAGTATGGAGTGTGCAAAAAGAGATGAGTCACAGAATGTATTGTAATTAGTGATGTGCAAGTTGCGGAAATTTTACAAAAAAATCTTAAATATCTTGACAAATTCACGAAATTTAAATTTATGAAATGGAAAATTTCCATCCATACAAAGTATGGAAAGTTTCCGAAGTTTTCCTATGTGAAAATTTCAGAATTTTGGAAACTTTCCGTCGGCACATCAGTAATTACAATAATCCACAACTATATGATGCTACTCTAGCTGTTGCCGACACGAGTCTACCATAAGCTGATGATATAAAATACATATTTAAAATCACACACAGTTCGAACGCGATGAAGGGCTTTTTCAGAATTTGGGACCCCCCAATTAACGAAAGTTGTTAACAAAAATTAACTCACTGTAAATTTTGTGACGATAAATTAAGCATGAAACAATAAAAATATTATTTTTGTGTTAATTACATAAACTTTAAACGATAATCTACATTCAGAAGTGATGTGAAAAGTGTAAATTTTTAGACAGATTTCATGCTTAATTGTGGTCACAAAACTGACAGTGAATTAATTTTTGTTAACAACTTTCGCTAATGGGACGTCGCAAATTCTGAAAATGCCTTTAATTAACATTACTTAACCTTTTTACCAACGTTTCGACCTGGGGCCCGTTTCTCGAAAGGTACAAGCCTTGTAATACAAGTGTGTTTCTATGACAACCCATACGATATGACAGTTCGCGCACTTGTAATACAAGGCTTGTACCTTTTGAAAGATACAAGCCTTGTATTACAAGTGTGTTTCCATGACAACCCATACGATTTGACAGTTCGCGCACTTGTAATACAAGGCTTGTATCTTTCGAGAAACGGGCCCCTGGTTGCAGTGGGACTGGATTGTTGGGACGTCAGTCTTCTGCGACCACGGCCAATGGGACTGTAAACTCGGACTGTAAAAAGCGCGAGAACTTAATATGATATAAAAAAATCGTTACACGACAGTGAAAATTTTACGGAAAATTTATATAACTTTTGGTTCTAGTAAGTAACTTCCTTCATAAAATAAATGTCATTTTCATTAAATGTAAAGCAATATTTAAAAATGTTAAAATGAGAGTTTCAAAAATAACGTGATATTTTCTATAGAATAAACACATTGGCCCGTTCTACCCAGTTCTAAAGTGAGTCATCCTTTAATGTATCAAGCGGGGCGACTCGCGGAGTGTTGGTACATCGTGCACATTCGCACGTACGCCCAAAAACACATCCAAGGAGCAAGCGCACACCGGTCAAGAAAAAGGGTTTACGTATTCAAATGTTTTCATGCGAAAAAAGTTGCGAGTTGCGATAACCTCACAATACAATACAACATCAAACGCTCGCGGCTGATGTCGGAAATGTATCGAAGCACGTAGAATACAGTGCAAAATATTAGAGTATAATTGTAATTTCGACTGCGTACAAGATACTGCTTCTGATGGCAACTATTAGCTGTAATCAAAACAAAGAGATAAAATAATGATGTGTAATTTTGTATGTAGTATATGTACGACACAAAAAATATCAGGTTAGGTAAAAGTTTACCCGTATTTAAAGTAGATAGGTAAGCGAGATGATTTCGAACTTTGCTAGTCTACCAGTCATCATTGGCCACAGCATCTTTAACAGATGATTTTTGCAGCGACTTTCACGAGGTATGTGCATTGTGCACCGACAGAGATCGGAGGTACAGCACATCCTTTCCATGACTTTAAAGTCCAATGGCAGCACCTGCGATCCTGTGGCTGGAAGTACCCAGCCACAGAGATCGCAGGTGAAACGTGAATCTGTTGATGGTTACTGTAAATTCCAAAGTCTTTGCTGCTGCCTGGTCATCACGCCAGACTTCATCATGTCTCTTCATGCCACCCTGCAAAAGAGTCTACCAGTAGGCACTATCAAAAAGTAGCACTCTGTAGAATTTCTTTCTTAGTAGAATAAATAAGTTTATTAATTTTTAACACGCACAGTCCTAGTCTTAATGCACAGTTGTAGCTAGTTATTCCTGTCTTTATTGTTACTAAGTAAGATACCTACACACAGCGAGACAGCAGGACAAATAAATGATTTATGCCGGAACCCAAGCGGCCGCAATCTGTCGTCGGCCGTCGCCCCGCATTTCGCGATCCACGCACGATACTATAAGTAGATATAATAATATGAGTAGATATATACACCGTGTTTTTTTTGTTTTCCGTTAAATTCGACACGTCGTTAGGTTCATTATCAGGAACCACCCGGTATATAACTTTTAGTTAAATTCCTAAAAAATATTTTTTTCATCGTTTTCATACATAATAAATTAATTGATCAGTGTGAGAGACGCTAAGACCAACATTCAAGTTAGTGTCAAGTGATTGACGGCAGATGTCAAAACAAATAACATTATGAAATGGTAAAGGCACACGTGTTCAGTAATTACTTTTATTTTTTTAATAACTCGATAACCGTAAGAGGTAAGACGCTAATTTGTCAGAGAAATTGTATTTGAGCTAAAGTACCTTCCCTTAAAGTTAACAGAATTCAATAAAAACAAAAGCTTTATTTGACGTTCATATGCGCATTGTAATATGCCTACTTGAAAAATAAATATTTCATTTTCATTTTCATTTTTTTTCATTTTTCTCAAAACTTTGACAAACTTACGCATAATAGGCATATTATTTTCATTAAAAAAATGTCTGTATTTTTTAAATGAAACTACTATTCCTAACTACAGCCAATGTTTTGCCAGCGGCATTGACAATAATGCACTTCAATTTCATACTTTGTGTGTGAATTTGTATTGTAAAAAGTGACTTTTTATATTTAAAATTCATAAAATACAGGTTTACCCCCTTATTTATAAAAAAAATACTGAAATGATTAGTTAAAAAGTGTTTGTCCCTTTCTCACAAATACATAAGACAGAAAAGGACAAAACACTTTTTTATTAACTAATCAGTTCAGTAACTTTTTTATGAATGAGGTGGGATAGTCTTGCAAGAATTTGGATCCACTTTTACAATCTATTTAATTAATACTATATGTGTTTTACCCTTACAACAGACAGACAGATTATCATCTATGCAAAATCTATAGATACGAGATTCGAAGACAATCTACAAGCAACATTCAGTTTCAGTTTCAATATAAAAAGACGTATCTGCCACTATTCTCCTCCTAAATTATACCATTTTGTTACAAACCGTACAACTTCTATTACTGTGAGGGTAGAGTCTAATTTCGATCAGACTTTAAGATAGTGTGAAATTTACTGGGTCGGCTAATTAAAGATATCCGCTATTGATTGATTGAGTTCAAGATACGAAGCTGAAACTAAATGTAATTTTGGTCCAGCGGGCGCAGCACACTATTTGGATAAACTTAGTCGCATCGATGCGTCCCTATCGCACTTACAAATAGTGGGAAAAGGACGGCCTGACGTTATATCGTTTATCACGCAACCGTGCTTGGCTGCCAGATTTGCTTTCGAATTAAAGAATATAGACATTCGCGTGAATATGTTAGGAGAGAATATCTATATGGTTGCTAGTAGGAGTTTCATTATGATAAATTATTATGATTATGGATTATCCCGTAAGAACGCAACTTGTGTATGTGCAAGCATGTAAACAGAAAGTTATTAAAAATTTATGATTATAACATCTTATCAGGAATATGGCACAGTTTGTTAGATTTTCCTCATTCATTAATTTCATTAGGTAAGTGATTACCTTTTTTGAAATTACTCGCATTACGTTTTTAAATTAAGGGAAAAATTGAAAAATTCACACCTCCGGTAAGACTCGAACCTGCGACCCATGGCTTTGCCGGAGCCATCCCTCTTACCAACTGAGCCACGGAGGCTGGCTGGGTGTGTGCGAATTTATCCATGCCTTTCCTCAATTCTTAAACACTTTAGAGTGGCGTATACTGACTTCGCATTTTCAAGGAAACGACTGAACTTTCAACTAAATATCTACATATATTTTATATGAGAACATATACATACAGACATGTTGTTTTTTTAAATCTTTACAAGTAATTATTTAAGCGATTGGCGCCAGTGCTCCGAATATCAAATTATGTAAACATCCTCACATCATCTTTACATGTTTATTTCATGACGTTATGTTTTAATAATTTTCATTTCTAAAGTTAACCTGACTAGGTGGAGATGTAGATGTAATGTAGGGACGCCTGGCCGGAAGCAGGCGGGCTATCGATCACATGATGCGTTCATTCAGCACAATTCCCTTTTTTTTTAACGTTGGGGAAATGCATTTACGCATGCCATCCGGTCCGGAGGACCAGGGGCGATGACGGACTAACCAGTGTAGGACTACCGTCTAAAACCACCAACAAATTCCGTCTCCGCCTTGGGTGGAGAGTCGCAGGGTCACCACGTACACAGCCCAATTCTCTGTAGTTGGAGCTGCAGGTTACTGTCCCGGCTGCCCTCCCACACTTCTCACCTTAAATCTTTCTCGTTTTCCTGCAGAACAGAAGGACATCTTTAAGTTCGACATCCTTGAGTTCATCTTCTCTCAAACTGTCCGAGGAATGTATCATATCGCGGTGCCGTATACGATATATTCTGCTAGTAAGGTACACCTAACTATAACCATAGCCACTTTATTTTACAATCCAATAACGTACAATTTTCTTTACGAACATTATTTATACGATTTGGTAACACTTCATTGTAATTGAATGTAAATCCAATCCACGAAAACACTTGGCTCCAATCACACTCACTTCTAATAAAGAGCGAATCTTATTTGATTCCTTGAACTGCAAAATCTGTCTGGTCGCTCGCCAGATTTGATCTGAAACAGCATTGTTACATAATCTAATTCTTCAAAAAATTACATGACACATTTAAACCTAAAATGATACTTTGTCAAAATCCTGCAGGGATGCAATCCACGATAAAGTCAAAACAGACACAGGACCGCTTTTTTGTATAGGGAACTTGACTGTAGTCAAAATGAAATATTTTATAACATGCACAAAATAAAGCATCACATAATTATAAGAAAAACATAGACAGAAGTTATTTTTAAACCCAATTTCTATTTAATACGCCTGGTTGAAATATATTAAGTAACTGAGTTGACCGTGACGTCACTCGATTAGATTTCATATAAATTCCATATTAGCAAGTCGTTCAAATTTGTTTTGACAGTTCTTAAAAAGAAGCTGTTTTGACTAGGAGGCAAGTAGTTTATTAGAAAAATCGCATGTTGTAAAAGACACTCTTGTGAAATGCCCTAAAGCTAAAGAGAGTGACATTCTTGGTATCTTTTACAATAATGACAATTGTCGCTCGACGCCGACGGTGACACTTCACAGTTCTTTGCCTGTTCAACGAGGAAATATTGACGCTGAGCAACCATGTACTTATCAACCCAGAAATAGACACAAAATTATCAGAGTCAAGTGTCAATGTCAAAGTGGTGAAACAGCCCAAAGACAACTTTACACATATCAGCCCCTTTAGCACAACTTGTCTTGTCGCGTGCGAGTCCATACATCAAGCGCGGCTTCAAGTATCGCACGCGACAAGGCAAGTTGTGCTAAAGGGAAAGGTACAGAAGCTAGAAACGTGAATCTATTTCTCAACACCTCTTATAAGACGCAACTAATAACAAGTGAATCTTATTGAATTCCTTGAACTGCAGAATCTGTCTGGTCGCTCGCCAGATCTGATCTGATAACACTTTGTTACATTGTGTAATTCCAAGCTCATCTGGGTGGCTAGCCGAATGGTACAATCGCTCACGAAACGCTCACGAAACGAAGCGCTAGTAGATATCTATCTCTATCGCGCTTGCGTATTGGCGCGACAGAGCCAGCGGCGTATCGCTTTCGTTTGGCGTCGGAGAAATGCCATTCGGCTACGGGGCCAGTAATGGCCTTTCCACGCCAGCGAATGATCTCAACGCGTAATTAGGACTAATGGTGATTCAGATTATTAAAATAACTATTGGCTTTGAAGTGTTCTAAAAAGTTTAATAGCGTATTACAGTCTTTCTTGTACTCTTTTTATAGTGTTTCGAGCTACTATTCAATCAAAAACTATCTACTATTCTACTCTGGAGTATAGCAATCTTTGTCATATTAATTTCTCTCTCTTATTATCAGTGATCGTAACCATGGGAGTAAAACCACAGAATATATAATAGTACAGTAAAACTTTAACAAAACATTAGAGCTGACATAAATTTAAAATAAAACCAAGATTATTATTTTCAGATCAATGTTAAATTTGATTCTATACCTGAATCCAAGATTTACATTACTACAAGGATATTAATATTTTCATGGGTGTAAGCACTCTACAGGGTGTAAACCTAATACGGGCGAATCTCTTAACGGTGGTGAGTATAGGACATAAAAAATAGAATTAGATAACTTTTACTTAAAATTTAAATATTTTTTTATCCATAGAAAATAATTCAGCCCGCAACGTAATGCAAACACACTCGCGTTAACCGCTCGTTGACAGTTGTCATTGATTGTCATCGCAACAACGTTTACAGTACATTGCTGCTGGGAAGTTTTTCAAAAATTCATTATGGGGTGAAAATTAAAAGTAACTCAAAAACACCTCTTAATTAATGATAACAATATTGAATTATATGACTGGTTTCATTTATCGCCCTTATTAGGTTTACGCGCTGTATAATGTCAACTTAGCAAGTTTTGTTAAAGTTTTACTCCCATAGTTCCGATCACTGCTTATTATCCCCTTGCATCTTCCCCTGTTCCGTTGGAGCAAAGATTCCAGTTTCCTGGTCCTTTTCCTCTAATGTATTCAACATCCCCCTCAATATCTAGCCTGCATTTTCAAGGATATTGTTATGGTTTCCGAACATTTTTGGTTATTTCCTCCTTTAATAATTATTAAATTAGGTATCTTCACACGCTATTCAATAATGGATCTTTTCAGTATCTCTCGGCAGAGTAACCATGGCTTTGGTCACGTAGCGAAGTAAACATTTGTCATAGGTTCTCGCCAGTAGATGATTGTTGTCAACGTCAACATCACCTAGGCGTGTTTTAAGACAACAGATATATTTCACCTTTGCAAGCTTGCAGTCCCATCAAGTTTGCTCTTATTTTCTTACAATTGTTTTTGGATTGATTTTTTTATAACATACAGTGTTTTCTTGACTGATGAGTGGTGATACATTAATTTTACTCCTACCAGCTTAGCCGCTGGACCTCCATATTCCACTTTCAGTATGAACTATTCGTTTATTGTCTGTTATTCTGCTTCTGTGGACAAAATAATACATACTAATATTATAAATGGGAAAGTGTGTGTGTCTGTTTGTCCGTCTTTCACGGAAAAACGGAGCGACGAATTGACATGATTTTTTAAGTCGAGATAGTTGAAGGGATGAATAGTGACATAGGCTATTTTTTGTCTCTTTCTAACGTGAGCAAAGCCGTGGGCAAAAGCTAGTATAAAATATTTTATCAATACGTTTTGTAGTAACACTATTATTTTATTACTTTACGATGTTATACTATGTTATCAATATCTACAAAAGTTTCATGATTTAGTTCAGAAAAATAAGAAAAAACCAAACTTTGTTCCGATTATAATTTGCATGTTCAAAAATTACATTGGCAACATTCATCATCATCACAATGTTTACTCAATACTTCACACCATCAACAAACCGCAAGCAACATTCGTAACTTTATAAACCCGAAGATTTAACCAGAAACTGCCCACCTCGCGAACAACACTAACCTTCACGACGAACAAAAATAACCAACTGAACTACCTCTATTCATAGCTGGATTCATGGCAACAGGAGACCTTAGCATACATATTTTTTACACAAGCACACCTGTCTCTCTCGCACTTAGCAAACTAATATATCCATCCTGCTCTCCATGGCGGCGTGCCAAGTTTGAGACATGCGTTACATTACGAAATATGAAATCTAATTATGAATATTAATAAGAGTTTTCGATGCATTCGCTGAGTTTGTTGCATCGTGATTGTTTGGATTGATGAGAGATTCTTGGGCACTGCTGGCATTGGTTTTGGTGTTGAGAAATAAATTGATCAAAATCATAGTACAATCGGTTGAAGCATTAGTTGAAACTCATCTTTGTCCTTTGAGTCCTCCGTTTGGAAAATAGACTGCGTATGTTAGATTTAAATTAGAGTTCTTTTCAACTTGTTCGTAGAGACTTGAAACTTTTCACAGAAAAAATCACGAGAAGGCACACCTTCCAATACCGCCTATTATCATTGGTATTGAATTAAAACCTACATCAATGTAGACGGCATCTTTTTTTAGGAGGCTCGAATCTCAAAAGAAATAGGTAGTTTTTTTAGCGCAGATACTTATAAAAGCTGGTTAAAAAGTATGGCTGGTAAAAGTCCAAACTTATTGGTTATCACCATAGTACATTATTCAACTCCAAAAGATAAGTTTTAAGAGCACTTCTGAGCATTTTCAGAATTTGGGACACCCCAATTAGCGAAAGTTGTTAACAAAAATTAACTCTCTGTCAGTTTAGTGACGACAATTAAGCATAAAATCTGTCTCAAAATTTTACTTTTTTCACATTCTGAATATAGATTATCGCTAGTTATGTAATTAACACAAAACAATATTTTTATAGAAATTGTATGCTTAATTATAGTCACGAAACTGATAGTGAGTTAATTTTTGTTAACAACTTACGCTAATTGGGGGTCCCAAATAGGACGAAGTCCGACCGAAGGTCGTGAAGGCCGACCAAAGTTAGCCAGCACCTTGACTCGGCTCAAGAGGTGACCGCCATCGCTATCGGAATGTTTATTCGGCGATCGTTGTCCCGATATCGGGTAGGCGTTTTGGCTATCACTCTAGTGCAGAGAGTATCAGCCAACGTTGCAAGAAGAATGTTTCAACTGTATGCAATGGCAACTATGTCATTGGCCACAGCATCTTTAACAGATGATTTTTGCAGCGAGATTTGAAACTTTTCACAGAAAAGAAAAGGTAGCTATTATAGACTCCACGTGTTTTATCCCCCATCCTCTAAAAAAGGACGAAGGTGTAGTGTAGTGACCTCCACACAGGCTTGGCGCTAAGTATATGAAATAGATAAAAGACGAATAATTAAAAACAGTGAATTAGATAGAATTATAAAAGGATAAGAAATAAAGAGTTACAGTAGACTAAGTGTACTGAAATAATAATTTATACAACAGGAAGTCAAAAACGACGAGTGGCGTGGGTAACAATTTGAGGCGAAGCCGAAAATTGTTTTTAAGACGCCACGAGTACTTTATGACTCAGTTAAACACCGTTGCAGACAATACTTTTTCTACGACCATGTACTTAGTTTTTAATAGTTTACTTTTTTTTCATTTCATTTCATTTATTTAACATTAAAGTCATGTGCATTACAGAAGGTGTTAGTTTGAGGTAGTCAGTACATGACACCCGGGTAGGGCGCATAATGTTAGTACTTATGAGGTACTTACTTATATACTAGTCTACATATTACCCACTTATACAATTTCTAATTCATGCGTTTTGATGTAATATTAATAACATGTCAGAGGGAGTACAAAATTAATAATTATATAAGTATACATATTCAATAATTGTATGTAGGCTAATTTATTAATCTCAGTCACAATTTAAATGAATTATAATTATTATGATTTTATGTTATTAAGATTTACATTTTCTTGAATAAGTTTCTTGAATAACTTTCGTGAAATTCACACTGTTTCCTGTATTTTGACGCAAAGGTTTGCACTGTCAGCTCAGCTGCCCAAAGCCTTCCCGCGCATGTGCGCAGTATCGTTATAACAATGCGTTGCCATGGTTACAGAGCCAAACAATGCGTTTTCAGTTTTTTCGATACTGCGCGCATGCGCGGAATGCCGGCAGATGCTGGCTCTGGGGAATAGACTTTTATGTAGAGTTTAACGATCTATGCATTCTGTAAATGACGAATTTGTTTGGGAGTAGAAAAACTGTTTTTCTGGGCGACGAGTCAGAAATCGGTAGATCGGTACTTAACTTTGTTTAGTGCGACGGGCCGAAAGTTAATGCCTTCAAGATAGAAAACAGATAAAATATTTGCGAATATCTAACTTAACCATTCAGTGGTTTTCATGCGGTTTTCAGTATTTTCAGTCAGTCAGTAAATCAGCGTTTCGGCAAGTAATAAAAGTACTATAAACAATTTTATTAGCAAATCGACGGCTGAGGCGAATCAGCGCATAGCTGAAAACTGCTGATTTTACAGCCTTCTTCACGACGGCCGTTGGCGGATGTTTTTCTTATAACCAGTCGCGTGTTTTATTTATATAACGGATTTCTTGTATGAGGTTATGGTTAATGTTGGATGACTATATTAACCTTGTGATGTTTATATTTTTATACAATATTTATTCAATTGAGGATTAATGTTCACGCAAAATTAGGTTTAGTTTACACAAAATTTGCGGTTTTTGTTTAGGTAAATGTTTTAATAAAAAATATTTTAGCGCAATAACGTTTATAGTACCTAACTACCCAATTTACTTTCACATAATTTACTTCTATAATAATTTTAACATGTTTATGTTGAGAATCTATTAGGTACTCATTTGCGATGTCTAGATACATTGGATTTGGATTCTACAAAAGGCACCTAATTTTGAATAACTATTCTCTGCAGAAGTAAACATTTATTACTTCAACAATACCTTACTGAAACGCTTATAAGACATCTTGCAAACTGTTGCTATAGCCACACCTCGGACACTGGCGATCAAATTTATGAAAGAAGCGCGTTCCTACGCGCACAGTCTAAGCTCGTGAGGTGAACGCGTACCATGCTTGTATGAGTGAGATATCAGGTTCCGTAGCCGAATGGCATTTCTGCGACGCGAAACGAAAACGAAACGCCGTGAAAGGTAGTCTGGCTCTATAGCGCCTATACGCAAGGGCGATAGAGATAGATATCTACTAGCGTTTCGTTTCGTGAGCGTTTGTGCCATACGGCTACGCGCGAGATAAGACAGGTCGACTGGTCACGTTCTTGACAGGCCGTAACTGTGAGGTAACCGAGAGGGGGAGGGCGGCACTTTCAGCGGGATGCAGGGAGTGGCCACACTGTACGATTACTGTGCCTATGACAGTATTCATAAACTGAGTGGGTGAGGAATTCCCGATAGTTTTCACGCGACATGTCACGAGATTGATACCACATGACTAGTAAATAATTTAAGTAGGAGGATAGGACGATCGGTGGGTGTTGAAAACATGAATGGCTCATGAGTTCAAATGTAGATATTTTTGCGAGCAGATGGGCGTTTGTACGTGACGAATGCCTGAGGTTTTGTGTGAGATTGGATGCTAGGCCTTCATCTGTTATTTAGTATATTTAGTGTGTTATGTTATGTTTAATTTTGCTGTTTAATATTTTATTTTGTGTTACTTGTTGTAATGTTTATTTAAAATACACGGTGCTTTAGTTTTATTTACTGTCATACTGTGTAATTTTCTTTGTGTAAATAAATAAATGATTTATTTGCACGTGATAAACTAGGCATTTTCCCAATTAGTTTCTTTGCAAATGAAGTTTAACAACGAGGCATTCCACGAGAATGTCGTATACGAAATACGATTCTTCTAATACTTCTGAAAACTCTGACAATCTTTCATGACTTGGTACACTGAGAGAAAATACAACCAGTTTTCATGTTCGTTCAACAAGTTTTTTGGTTAAAATAGCGCCTACGTGCTCTTTGGTTCAAACAACAAGCTACTTGTCATTTGAATCGGCAATATATTTGAATCAACAAGTCGATTTTATAAAAACAACCTGACACATATTGTTTTAAACATACGTTTGACTGATTCAAACGGATAAACCACAACAAATCGAACTGTGAATTTAACACAATGCAAATTTCTCTCAGTGTAAACAAATTAGCAGTATTTTCTCGAGAGGATTCAACTCAAGTATAAAGTAAAAGCATTTCGTAAGGGACATTCTCGTGAAATGCACCGACAACGCATAGTACTAAACGTACATAATATATCTGTCACCCATTCCTATAGGCTAAAATGAAAATAGGAAAATATATGTGTCATTATGTGTATGATACAATTCTATATTTTACCAATTTTACAAAGTTGCCTCCTCCGTGAATCTCTTCTCGAAAAAAAGTACGTAAAAGTAACAAAAGGTGAACACATGTATTCCTGCTAAATAAAGGCATTTATCATCGCATGATCTTCGACAGAAACTTCGCAGAGAATTAAAAGAATCCCAGCCCACACGAAGCACTTACTCAACGAATCTAAACAATGCCGTGAGTCAAAACAGAAGATATTTATAGCCAAATAATCGGTGCACTTGGATGGAAATAGTTCGCAGGTATCCGATGCACCTCCCACGGCGAGTGGGGGGAAGGGGGGATGGATTTAGACGTGACAAGACACATGTGTGTGTGTGTTCAAGGTCATGCGTTGTCCTTACTACCTGCTGACGGAAAGGAAAGAAGAGTGTACGATGAAAATAATATGAAAATAGTTTTGAATGAAGTTCTAATTTTGAAAATCTGTGAGAGGGCTGAGATTCCATTTGAGTTTTAAAATCTAGTTTTATTTTATATTGATTTTACATTACTCTTCGTACATTAGTGCATCTTAGATACATTCTTACGTTTCGAGTTGCCGACTTATTTTATGAGACTACGCACAATTTTAATAAACATTTATTAATGATGTATCAAATTACTTTCATTGGGCACTCCAAATATCTTTCGTCCAAATTTTCAACACTTGCAACTTTTCACGCCAGCCCACAGTATAAATCAGCGTCCAACAAATATATTAAAAGCTTAACGTTCGCCCAAGAGATTTTAATCGAAAGTGACCAGACACACTAATTTGTAAGGTATATAAATGACCAGTAGTCATTGTACAAATCGCAAGAAACGTTGACATATTAGTTTGTTGACGCGGGCTGTTTGTGATTTCAGAGAGATTTGTAGAGTCACCATCAGAGATATCGAAGCGGACTAACTATATGATCAAAAATATTCTCGAATAATAACGCCAAGACACCTTCAAATCTTCTGGGCAAGTTCACTCATCGTAGGCCACGTCTTTGCCTTTGGCTAGTCTGTGGCCAAGAGTAAACCCAGTAAAAAAACCGGCCAAGAGCGTGTCGGGCCACGCTCAGTGTAGGGTTCCGTAGTTTCCCGTATTTTTTTCAAAAACTGTTGAACCTATCAAGTTCAAAATAATTTTCCTATAAAGTTTTTATAAAGATCTACTTTTGTGATTCTTTTTTTTTTTAACTTATGGTTCAAAAGTTAGAGGGGGGGGGACACATTTTTTTTACTTTAGGAGCGATTATTTCTGAAAATATGAGCATTATCAAAAAATGATTGTAGTAAACTCCTATTAATTTTTAAATACCTATCCAACAATATATCACACGTTAGGGTTGAAATGAAAAAAAAATCACTCCCCACTTTACGCGTAGGCCCCCCTACACCCTAATAAAACATTTTTTTCCACTTTTTATTTTTGCACTTTGTCGTCGTGATTGATATACATATTGGTACCAAATTTCAGCTTTCTAGTGCTAACGGTTACTGAGATTATCCGCGGACGGACGGACGGACGGACAGACGGACACCCAGACATGGCGAAATTATAAGGGTTCCTAGTTGACTACGGAACCCTAAAAAAAGACAAAAGAAGGCCGAAATGACTATCGTTGACGCTAGACGCCGATCGAAACGCAGTCTGGCTCTGTCGCGTCAATACAGAAGAGCGGTGAGAGCTAGCTACGATACGCTTACGAAGCATACGCGATTGAATCATTGTCCCATCAAGTAATCATCATAAACTTTAACTCTTAAGTTTATCTGATATAGGTGGAGTATTTTGCAGATTTTTCTATCCTTAGACTTATATTGACCGGGATATAGACCGTGATTACCGTTTTGATTTTTATTGGGGTCCCGATATTTCGACGCAGTTGTATGCATCATGATCACGGGAAACTGAAGTCGGCGGGTGGATGTCAAAGTTGCGTTGACAATTTTCTATCCTGTTGTAGTCTGTCATTTTTCTTTTATGTGATCCATTTGTCGTTGTCTAGGTACTCAGATATTTATGAGCACCTCAAGCGCTCCGATTATGTCTGATAGCTATTAAAATCGCAACGTTGACATATCGGTTTGTTGACACGGGTTGTTTTTGGCGCTTCCATCTGATATTTATCTCGGTGAATGTCATGGCTTATCATTTCTTACTGTTAAAGAGGTCTGGCAGTCGTACTTTCGGGCAGCACTTCACTCTGTAGCTATTTATTAAAACGTGAATATTAGTAGGATTGTCACTGAAATCAGCAACACATCTCGCTTCAAAGTTGTCACTAAAAACATTTTACTTTTTTGGACATAATCTTTCTGATACCAAATTAGGGCCCATGTAGACGGTACGAGAACTCGCATACGAGTTTTATTACATTGCGTTATTTGATGGCTGTGTAAAATTGTATGTACCCTCAACAGCCAGCAATGTAACTAAAATCGCATGCGAGTTCGCACGCCATCTAAATCAGGCCTTTAGCTTAATATTGGACGGTGTCTCAGTCGGTGTTGGTTTTTCAGCGGTTGTGTCTCTCTCACTTACAGTATATGTGAATAACACATCAAATTCTAATTAGTAAGGGTTGGTAAGGGTTAGGCACTCGTGCATTTCAGTGCTAGCCAACTTACTCATACTTTACCGTTTGTAAAGGTTTAAACTTTACAGCTTTACTTTACTTAGAGATAACTATCTGAGCTAGGCTCATCTTTCTGTAACTTTTGACTGGCTGTTACCTTTCGGCGATACTATTTAGTGAACCATTAACCACTTGCACGTGTAAGTGACTTCTAAATGTTTTGTCTCCTGATTACACTAAAAATCAGCTAAAAATTAAAACCTCACGCAAATTCTTTCTTACCCGGCCACTTTTAAACGACGATCATAAAAATATTTCTGCAAACCGTTCAAGAAACAAACTATCAAAAACATTGCGCAATCCAATGACATTTAATATCGACTACTTATAAACAAGCCGGATGTAATAGCAATCATTTAATGACTGTTCATCTTTCATCAGGAAAAGACGTGACAAAGATTCAGATAACTTGTGATGCAGATCCGGTCATGACTTTGCCAAGCCACGGGACGGTGAGTAATAAAATATACCAATGTTGGCCAAACATGTCATTAGGTACACTGATTACCTATATAATTCAATTTTATTTGCCATCTATATTTAATTACCTACATTATAACTTTAGGAGTTAAAAGGAACACTCACCGGCATACGATCGCCTTTCTAGCAGTGAGATCGTATGACTTTCATCCCAGAATTTGCACTTTTGCAGATTGAAACCACGGCTAAATGATCTCGGAGAACTGATTAGTTTTAGTCGCTTTTCGATGAAGAAAAACATCCCGAGGCAACTTTACTAATCTCCACAAGGCTTAGTGTCTGTGATTGGGAAGTTTGATAGCAGTTACTTTAGCAACCAATCTCCACCAATGAGGGATTTCTGTATCTGGGGGATTTAGAAACTTTGCGGTCAGAGATGCCTGGCGCTTCAGCATCTAAGTCCAGCGGAAAAAACGATTCAGAAAACCCTCATTCTCAGGATTATCTGCCAAGATGTCCCGAAGCTCCCATGAGCAGAAATCCCAATAGGAAAAAGATGACGATCGTTGGCCAGACGTTTTGGAATAAAGCAAATATTTGGAACTAATTGGACAAACGTTTGCGTTCGTACAACTCGGGAAATGAGAGCGGACGATGGCATTTCTTTCAGAAATAAATTCCTGCTTGTGTAACCGACAGTTGGCGACAGATCTCTAATTTGGAGTTTGGTTGAAAAATATATACTGCTGGTAACTAAAAGCATCTTTACAAATTACTCGTAGGGATTTTTGAATTACTTATAATATGTTACTGTAATTTCTTGGTCAGTAGTAAAACACAATAAAAATGTAGGTCATCTTGTTTGTTATTATTTTATCTAATAAGTGTCTTACAAAGCAAGAAAATGGTCAATTTTCCAACAATATGTCAAATACGAGCAGGAATTGTCTATAACTGTTATAATATCCTCTGTTATAACAAAATTTTATTTTGAAGGAACTAAGTCCTTAGGAATTCTCACATTCTGCCTTGCACTTTGGAATAATGATTTCTGACCACTGGGTCACAAATCATTATTCCAAATGGTCAGTGTTCCTACTTGTGCGAATCGCAAGCAGCATTGTAAACAGTTACAGTCTACTACCTATATACCTATATATTACCTATATTATGGGCCTGTGTGGTGACGGGTTAAGAATTTCACCACCCCCTTTCTTCCCGTGGGTGTCGTAGAAGGCGACTATGGGATATGGGTTAAATTGTGGCGTAGGCGAGAGGCTGGCAACCTGTCACTGCAATGTCACAGTTTCGTTTTCTTTCAACCCCTTATTTGCCAAGAGTGGCACTGAAGCTTTAATAGTTTGATGTGTTCTGCCTACCCCTTTATGGGATACAGGCGTGATTGTATGTATGATTGTATGTACAGTCTATTATTTTTGCAGCCTTCGTTGCGTACGATATTATTGAGACTATACTCAGTGTCACCATCTAACAAAGTATCAAGATCTGTCTCATAAATAAGCATCACTCTTTCTCGATTTTTCCGACGTCCATTTCTTTCTAGATAACACTTTATTTATCTCAAACCGAGTTATATATATCTTCAGTTTAGTTAAAGCGAATTCATTGAGCATAAGTTTACCTGACCGGATGAATCCGAAATACTCCAGTGGGAAGCTGTTTATTTGCACAGAGATTGTTTGAAATAGTTTTCCTGCGTCTGATTGGTTGTTCAGTACGACAGGGACTTATGGCGCTCCCACACTGACTGTTATAAATGCTATAAGGGTCAAACAGATTTTAATGTAATATGGGTAATTGGTTATATCTCTCCTGTGGACATTACAAAAGTTAAGAAAATCTAGTGCTAATTTTTAGACGACATTCTAATGACGGGAAACATTTTTTAGTTCTTGACACTCAAATACGAAAACGATGGATAAGAATGTACCAGAGTCGTTAACTTTTATAATATTGTCCACAGAAGTGACGTTTTTACTAATTCTTTTTGACCCATAACATTGTGTGACAGGGACAGCGCTATTGGCATTACGCTGTCATAATTATGGTCATTTTCAGAATTTGGGACCCCCAATTATCGTAAGTTGGTAACAAAAATTAACTCAATGTCAGTTTAAAAGGTTTAGAAAAGTCTTGTAATGAACTTTGACAAGGTCAAGGTTGAAAAAACCCCCGACTGCGACATAATATAACTCAACTTTCAGAAAAAAAACTTAATCTAAATCGGTTCATCCGTTCGGGAGCTACGATGCCACAGATAGACACACATACAGACAGACAGACAAACAGACAAACTTTGACTACGGGGGTTTCGAAGCCCCTGATGAAAGAAAGATCAACGTAGTATTTAAGATAAGTTGGGTTAGCGTTTTTTGTGATCCTTAAGAGCAAAACTATGAAAGGGGGTTTCAAGGGGGCGAAGCCGGAAGATAAGAACGCAAAGAAAAACATTAACGTAGTATTTAAGATAAGTTGGGTTAGCGTTTTCTTGTGACCTTTAAGAGCAAAGAAAAGGGGGCTCGGGGGCGAAGCCCCCGCATAAAAGAAAGATTAACGTAGTATTTAAAATAAGTTGGGTTAGCGTTTTCTTGTGACATTTAAGAGCAAACAAAGGGGGCTCGGGCGAAGCCCCCGCATAAAATAAAGATCAACGTAGTATTTAAAATAAGTTGGGTTAAGGTTTTCTTGTGACCTTTAAGAGCAAACAAAGGGGGGCTCGGGGGCGAAGCCCCCGCATGAAAGAAAGATCAACGTAGTATTTAGAATAAATTAATTTAGCGTTTTCTTGTGACCTTTAAGAGCAAACAAAGGGGGCTCGGGGGCGAAGCCCCCGCATGAAAGAAAGATCAACGTAGTATTTAAGATAAGTTGGGTTAGCGTTTTCTTGTGACCTTTAAGAGCAAACAAAGGGGGCTCTGTGGGCGAAGCCCCCCGCATAAAAGAAAGATCAACGTAGTATTTAAAATAAGTTGTGATAGCGTTTTCTTGTGACCTTTAAGAGCAAACAAAGGGGGGCTCGGGGGGCGAAGCCCCCCGCATGAAAGAAAGATCAACGTAGTATTTAAGATAAGTTGGGTTAGCGTTTTCTTCTGACCTTTAAGAGCAAACAAACGGGGGCTCGGGGGGCGAAGCCCCCCGCATAAAAGAAAGATTAACGTAGTATTTAAAATAAGTTGGGATAGCGTTTTCTTGTGACCTTTCAGAGCAAACAAAGGGGGGCTCGGGGGCGAAGCCCCCGCATGAAAGAAGAAAGATCAACGTAGTATTTAAGATAAGTTGGGTTAGCGTTTTCTTGTGACCTTTAAGAGCAAACAAAGGGGGCTCTGTGGGCGAAGCCCCCGCATAAAAGAAAGATCAACGTAGTATTTAAGATAAGTTGTGTTAGCGTTTTCTTGTGACCTTTAAGAGCAAACAAAAGGGGGTTTTCGGGGGCGAAGCCCCCGCATGAAAGAAAGATCAACGTAGTATTTAAGATAAGTTGGGTTAGCGTTTTCTTGTGACCTTTAAGAGCAAACAAACGGGGGCTCGGGGGCGAAGCCCCCGCATAAAAGAAAGATTAACGTAGTATTTAAGAATAAGTTGGGTTAGCGTTTTCTTGTGACCTTTCAGAGCAAACAAAGGGGGCTCGGGGCGCGAAGCCCCCGCATGAAAGAAAGATCAACGTAGTATTTAAGATAAGTTGGGTTAGCGTTTTCTTGTGACCTTTAAGAGCAAAGAAAAGGGGGGCTCGGGGGCGAAGCCCCCGCATGAAAGAAAGATCAACGTAGTATTTAAGATAAGTTAATTTAGCGTTTTCTTGTGACCTTTAAGAGCAAACAAAGGGGGCTCGGGGGCGAAGCCCCCGCATGAAAGAAAGATCAACGTAGTATTTAAGATAAGTTGGGTTAGCGTTTTCTTGTGACCTTTAAGAGCAAACAAAGGGGGCTCTGTGGGCGAAGCCCCCGCATAAAAGAAAGATCAACGTAGTATTTAAAATAAGTTGTGATAGCGTTTTCTTGTGACCTTTAAGAGCAAACAAAGGGGGCTCGGGGGCGAAGCCCCCGCATGAAAGAAAGATCAACGTAGTATTTAAGATAAGTTGGGTTAGCGTTTTCTTGTGACCTTTAAGAGCAAACAAAGGGGGCTCGGGGGCGAAGCCCCCGCAAAAAAGAAAGATTAACGTAGTATTTAAAATAAGTTGGGTTAGCGTTTTCTTGTGACCTTTAAGAGCAAACAAAGGGGGGCTCGGGGGCGAAGCCCCGCATGAAAGAAAGATCAACGTAGTATTTAAGATAAGTTGGGTTAGCGTTTTCTTGTGATCCTTAAGAGCAAAGAAAGGGGGCTCGGGGGCGAAGCCCCCCGCAAAAGAAAGATTAACGTAGTATTTAAGATAAGTTGGGTTAGCGTTTTCTTGTGACCTTTAAGAGCAAACAAAGGGGGGCTCGGGGGCGAAGCCCCCGCATGAAAGAAAGATCAACGTAGTATTTAAGATAAGTTGGGTTAGCGTTTTCTTGTGATCCTTAAGAGCAAAGAAAAGGGGGCTCGGGGGCGAAGCCCCCCGCAAAAAAATAAACATTAACGTAGTATTTAAGATAAGTTGGGTTAGCGTTTTCTTGTGACCTTTAAGAGCAAACAAAGGGGGCTCGGGGGCGAAGCCCCGCATAAAAGAAAGATTAACGTAGTATTTAAAATAAGTTGGGTTAGCGTTTTCTTGTGACATTTCAGAGCAAACAAAGGGGGCTCGGGCGAAGCCCCCGCATAAAAGAAAGATCAACGTTGTATTTAAAATAAGTTGGGTTAAGGTTTTCTTGTGACCTTTAAGAGCAAACAAAGGGGGGCTCGGGGGCGAAGCCCCCCGCATGAAAGAAAGATCAACGTAGTATTTAGAATAAATTGGTTTAGCGTTTTCTTGTGACCTTTAAGAGCAAACAAAGGGGGCTCGGGGGCGAAGCCCCCGCATGAAAGAAAGATCAACGTAGTATTTAAGATAAGTTGGGTTAGCGTTTTCTTGTGACCTTTAAGAGCAAACAAAGGGGGGCTCGGGGGCGAAGCCCCCGCATAAAAGAAAGATCAACGTAGTATTTAAGATAAGTTGGGTTAGCGTTTTCTTGTGACCTTTAAGAGCAAACAAAGGGGGGGGGCTCGGGGGCGAAGCCCCCGCATAAAAGAAAGATCAACGTAGTATTTAAAATAAGTTGGGATAGCGTTTTCTTGTGACCTTTAAGAGCAAACAAAGGGGGGCTCGGGGGCGAAGCCCCCGCATGAAAGAAAGATCAACGTAGTATTTAAGATAAGTTGGTTAGCGTTTTCTTGTGACCTTTAAGAGCAAACAAAGCGGGGGCTCGGGGGCGAAGCCCCCGCATAAAAGAAAGATCAACGTAGTATTTAAAATAAGTTGGGATAGCGTTTTCTTGTGACCTTTAAGAGCAAACAAAGGGGGGCTCGGGGGCGAAGCCCCCCGCATGAAAGAAAGATCAACGTAGTATTTAAGATAAGTTGGGTTAGCGTTTTCTTGTGACCTTTAAGAGCAAACAAAGGGGGGCTCGGGGGAAGGGGGCTAGTATTTAAAATAAGTTGGGATAGGGGCGAAGCCGGGGGCGAAAGAAAGATCAACGTAGTATTTAAGATAAGTTGGGTTAGCGTTTTCTTGTGACCTTTAAGAGCAAAAAAAGGGGGGCTCGGGGGCGAAGCCCCCGCATGAAAGAAAGATTAACGTAGTATTTAAGATAAGTTGGGTTAGCGTTTTCTTGTGACCTTTAAGAGCAAACAAAGGGGGTGGACATTACAAAAGTTAAGAAAATCTAGTGCTAATTTTTAGACGACATTCTAATGACGGGAAACATTTTTTTAGTTCTTGACACTCAAATACGAAAAACGGGATACGAATGTACCAGAGTCGTTAACTTTTATAATATTGTCCACAGAAGTGACGTTTTTACTAATTCTTTTTGACCCATAACATTGTGTGACAGGGACAGCGCTATTGGCATTACGCTGTCATAATTATGGTCATTTTCAGAATTTGGGACCCCCAATTATCGTAAGTTGGTAACAAAAATTAACTCAATGTCAGTTTAAAATTTTGAAAAAACCCCCGACTGCGACATAATATAACTCAACTTTCAGACAAAAAAACTTAATCTAAATCGGTTCATCCGTTCGGGAGCTACGATGCCACAGATAGACACACATACAGACAGACAGACAAACAGACAAACAGACAGACAGACAGACGGACAGACAGACAGACAGACACGTCAAACTTACCGTCGTTTTTGCGTCGGGGGTTAAAAATAATCATTCCAAAATTTTTGAACAGAGTACAGCTACGTGTGGTGACGGGTTAAGAATTTCACCACCCCCTTTCTTCCCGTGGGTGTCGTAGAAGGCGACTGTGGGATATGGGTTAAATTGTGGCGTAGGCGAGAGGCTGGCAACCTGTCACTGCAATGTCACAGTTTCGTTTTCTGTCAACCCCTTATTTGCCAAGAGTGGCACTGAAACTTGAGTAGTTTCATGTGCTCTGCCTACCCCTTCATGGGATACAGGCTGCGTGATTGTATGTATGTATGTACAGCAGTAATACACGCATACCTGTCAATGTTATAAAACATTTATATCAGCCAGTGTGGGACCACCATTAGAGCTTGAGACGTATTTTGGTTGGTTCAGATTCAGATAGATTAAGTAGGCGTTATAAGTAGGAGTGTAAAGAATAGTCCGGAAAGATTCATATTGGTAAACTATGCAATAATAGTTTATTTTGACACAATACTACTCTCAATAATAAATCGACATTAGTTCTGAAGTTAACATTACTAAGAGAGAGACTGACTTTCAACCATGAGTCTGCGGGTTCCAATCCAAGCTTAAATCAATGAGATTTTTTTAAATGCGAAAAATCAGTTTATATTTTTAGTCGCTTCTTTGTGAAGGAAAACATCGTAAAGACTAGGCTTCCATGAGCCGTGGCAAATACCGACATAACGCAAATTGGACGATAAATACGATGCAAATCTTCTTGAATGTGTTAGATCGTGTGGGTGTATTTCATAATCCAAACAACACAGCTACAAACCACAACCACACCTCGGACACTGGCGATCAAATATATATTATGAAAGAGGCGCGTTCCTAGCATACAGTCTAAGCTCGTGTAGGTGAACGCGTACTATGCTTGTATGAGTGAAATATGACAGGTCGACTCGTTTGCATAGGAATGCACTTCTTTGACATATTTGATCGCCATTATCCGAGGTGTGGTGTGGACGTGTATCATAATCCAAACAACACAGCCGCTAACCATAGTCTTCAATTTTCATTCAAAAACACGGAATAATCGAAAGTTTCGTCTATTTATAGAAGCGTGTCACCAGATCGGATATTCGCGTATTTTGGCACGGAAAATGCACGTTGACGTACATTTTTATGTCAAGTGCACACTTTCGTGGATTGACACGTTGAATACGATTACATAAAGTGCCGTCAGCTGTACTGTAAATACAAGGTGCTCGCGAGGAACCCGCATAACTTGAACCACGCGTTTCTGAGGCCAAAAGAAAGAAAAAATGTTATATGAATTTTAAAATTTTTCGCAAAAAAAAAAATTTTTTTTTTTCAACTTTTTTGGACGTATTTTCACATAAAAAGCAATTTTTATGCATAAAGTTGGCAATTAAAATGAGTTCCTTAATATTTTTTTCTAAAAACCAAATTTTTTGGAAGTTTTTCTTGTCACATTTTGACATCTATCAATGACTACTGTGAGACTATGCTCCACAATTGCGCATCAGCGCCGTTAAGAAGACCTTTTCTACTGAGTAACAACACCGAAATGTTTTTTTTTAATTGGCAATAACTCTGAAACTAGACGAAATCTAGAAAAGTTTATATGACATTTTAGTCTTAAAATGTGACCAAGAATATGCCGTTAAAGTTATATGGGTTCCTCGCGAGCACCTTGTATATACAGCCATCTCTCGACACAAGGTTCAAACATCGAAAGAACTACTCGAAACAGGTATAAAACATCAGTATTTAGAATTTTAGGCATACTCAATACCCGCGTGCGTGGCCCAATGCACAAACGCTCACGAAACGAAACGCTCGTAGATATCTATTTCTATCGCTCTTGCGTATTGGCGCGACAGAGCCAGACTACCTTTCGCAGCGTTTCGTTTTCGTTTCGCGTCGTAGAAATGCCATTCGTCTGCGAATCTGATGTCTTGCAGTTAAAACTATGAAACTGAGGAAAATTTTACATAGACTTTTTTTATCTTATACTGAATTTTGTTATTTGTTTTAGGAATAACAAACAACTAGTACAATATATTATTATCTATGGCTGTAGAAATAAGTCACCCCATCCTGCATAGGTAATTATAAATTTATTTGTAAATAGGAGATTCTCAATGCAGCTGACTGTAAAAATATGTGAGTGTGTTTAGTAAAACGTCCCACTTTGTCGGTTACTATTAAGGCGAGATTTACTTGTATCTTTATATAAATAAACTGACAAAGCAGCTTTTTGCAATCGACAAAGTGGGATGTGAGACCTTTTAATGTCAGAATAATCATTTGTATCAACATTATTTTTGTTTTTTACTAGAATTTGTTTGACATGTTAATTGGAATTTTTAGAATGTTTGCACAACGATTTCGATTCGTATTTTTAAATTTCTACTGCAATACTATTACGTTAATTACCTTAGAGCTAGGGAGTGAAATTAAATTTATGTTTATATTCTTAAAATAATTTCTGGCTCCGTCTCAAAATCGACAATGTAGAATTGTACTTTTTGAACTATGCTTAAAGTTCAAAATAAAAGCCAGAACAGAAAAAAAATTACTGCGACTATACACCGTGTTTCCGGTATCACTCAAAACCTCAGACACCCCAACTGATTCTTATTTTTTTAAACGTATCTACAATGTTCATTTTTTAATCTGATGATTATTATTATTTTAAATTGAATTTTTAATTTTCTGTGCAGCTCTACTCGGCTTTTAACTCTACACTCAATAAAATAATTGCTAGCTACCATCATAAACCTTCAAACTGTTTAATTGTGTATGTTACTGCAACGACATAAGGTTTACCAATAGGCAGCTATGTCACTGTAAAGCACTTTAACCTGTGTCACAGTAAACTTCAAATTGGACAGGTGACGCAGTAAGCAAATTTAAACCTAACATTCAAAATGACAAGGTTGTAATTAGGTACGAGTTCAATTTGTTATGACTTATGGTAAACTTTAAAATCAAACTGACGCACAACGTCTATCTCGTAGCGGAAAAAATAATCGTCCAAGTAAACAGCCAGTATTAATACCCTTAAATACTGAAAAATGTATACAACCTCTAACAATATGATATGCACAATGTTGTATTACGAATTTGTAGAATGGGCACGTAAACAATAACTAATAATACAAATTAAAACAAAAAATATTACCCCCATCAAGATATAGCTCAATCGATTCTACTCTCGATTCTGAACAAACAGTTTTCAGGTTTTTAGTGTTAAGTGAAACACGGTGTATATCCTATGTTCTTTTAGATTATCAAAAGTGAACTTCAAGCCGTTCACAATAATCGTTTAGGTAATAACCTCAAAAAGCTATTTTTAGTGAACTCGAATGTTCATAATTATAATAATTATTTCTGCTAAATCAATATTATATTTGTCTCGTAATTTATAGATATAATATTGGGTTGGTAAGAAAGTAATGAGCGAATCATAACCAATATTGTAATTTTTATTTAATTTATTATTTTAATCATTTATCAAAAATATAACGGCCTTCGTTATCTACTACTTGTCTCCATCGTTCTGGTAAAGAATGAATAGCATCGGCGAAGAAGTTCTTAGGTTTAGATTCAAAAAACTCAGCTATGTACTGTCGTAGATGGGCTTGATCATCGAACTTTTTTTCATTCAAGGCATTACTTAGCGATCTGAACAATGCGTAATCCGTAGGTACCAAGTCTGGAGAGTACGGTGGATGAGGTATCACTTTCCAACCTAGCTCCAATAGCTTTAGCCGAGTCACTTTTGCAATGTGTGGGCGAGCATTGTCGTGTAAGAAAAAACTTTAGCATGCTGTGGACGATTCTGACAGATTTTTTGGTTTAAATTTTCAAGCTGATTACAGTATACTGATGCGGTAACAGTCATTCCACTTGGTAGGAGTTCCCAGTGAATAATACCATGAATATCCCACCAAACGGACAGCATAACTTTTTTCGGGTGAGGCTCTGTTTTTGGTGCCTCTATTCCTTTTTCGTTTGGAGCTAAATAGCCACTGACGTTTGCGTGTGTGATTTATATATAAGACCCATTTTTCATCTCCAATGATAAGATGGTCCAACCAGTTGAATGTGCGGCGAAAAGACAGAAGTTGTATGCAGATATCGGCACGACGGTTTAGTTGATCTCTATCAAGTTCGTGCGGTATCCAAACACTGTATTTGTAGTTTTTTCCCAACTCGTGTAAATGTGTTTCTATGGTGACATGAGAGCAGCCTAACTCGGTAGCAAGAGTACGACTCGTTAGCCTCGGATCTCCTTCAATTAAGGTTTTTAATTTGACTACATCAATCTTCACCGGTCGACCAGACTTAGGTTGATCTGATAATGAAAAGTCGCCACTACGAAACCGCTGGAACCATCGTTTCGCCGTGGCCTCAGACACAACTTCAGGAGCAACACGCTGACATATATTACGCACTGCTTCGGCGGTTGAATAGCCAGACTGAAATTCATATAGTAAGCAATGCCTTACATGCACTTTTAATTCGTCCATTTTCTTCCTTATATTAGCTCGGCGACAGCTAGTGAATGACTGACGAGAAACTGTGCGACTCGCCCTTTATATACTTTCGACCATAGAAGATTCTAGAACTCTCTCAAAAATTTTATGTGGAATTCAATCGATCGCTCATTACTTTCTTACCAACCCAATAGTTTAGTTTGTATTATTTAGGTTTCTGGGTCACACAGATCAAGATCTGGGTTTAGTATGAGTGGTACTTTGTATATATTTTTACATCAACGTCAATATAATTAATATCATACATTACACATGTACTGTATGTAATACCCATTGCCCGCGGCCTCGCTCGCGTTAGAAAGAGACAAAAAGTACTCTCCATCCCTTCAACTATCTCCACTTAAAAAATCAAGTCAATTCGTCGCTCCGTTTTGCCGTGAAAGACGGACAAACAAACAGACACACACATTTTCCCATTTATAATATTAGTATGGTATCCATGACTCAGGAACAAATATCTGTTGCTCATCACACAAAATTTACATTCCCAATTAAACTTTCGTTAGCGCGATTTAGGAATTATCACACTTGGTACAGCGCCATCTTTCGTGAAAATCATTCTACGGAATGACAGTTCCAAACACCACAGTAATTATTTACGCTTTCATACGAGTTTCACGACCTTGTCGCCAATTTTCTTGTCATCAATTATATAAATTCGTTTTAATTGCGACACCAATTCTTGATGAGAATGATGAGACATGCAGGATTTATGATACAGGTACTCCAGTTGCCAAGGGGCGATAGATAAGTTTTACGACCTCCATGCTCGCGGCTAAGAATAGATGTTGTCTGTGATGAGATCTATTTTGGACAGGTTTCACGGCTTGTCCAGCAGGAACTTGGCATTGAGGTCAGGCGCAGGTTTGTGTCAATGTTTTGGATGATTCATTTTATGTTATGGGTGAAAATTGGGGTGGTCCAAAAATATAAAATTGTGATTTTTCTATTATATTCGATAGGCTCTTTTCTGTATGAAGTTATTTCAAATCGTAAAATTATGGCAGCCTGTTAATCAGTAGTAAATAAGTAAAATGTTACATAGCTGTACTGAAACACACCCATCTTGTCAATAAAAACGGTAACATTTTTATAATGTGCCATACTGACACGATACCACAGTACATTTTAAGATACAATAAGGGATCCTTTTCTCCAAATAAATATGAGTTTTTTTTAAGCAAGCTGAGCACTCTTTAGATCACATATCAGTCGGTGTCCCCTTTATCGTCACTTCAGGTCATAGAAATTACTTTCAAGTCATAGGGGTTGTTCTCTATGTGGTTTTGAACCAGTCTTCACGAATCTATGTAAAGAGGGAGTGAATCCACCTTCATCTCACCGGGCCAAGCCAGGAAGTCCCTTGGAGAGTGGTATGTAGGACTTGCTATTCCTGTAGGTTTCGAGCTTGCTATTCTCCCCTTTGAGTGGGAGAAAATACGTCTTGGAACACATCTGCATTCCATCTAAGACACTCCCAAGATCATTTCCTGGGTGGAAACGCTGGGTAGAAATTCGTTGAGGAAACTTTTTGTGTATCTACATTGTTCTTACTCGTAAAAGATTGAAGAGATACCTACTGGAGAGAGTGACCCAGTGAAAAGATTCTGCTGACCCTATTCCAACACATGTACCAATTTGATGACCTCCAACTTCAGCGGCAAATACGACAGGATTCTGAGTTACTGATCAAAACATCTTAAATACTTTCCAACCCTGATGAGAAGCAAACCAACGAGTGCAATTTTCAAATTCATCACCTGAGTAGGAATGGATAGGCTCACATCAGATTTCCAGGGGAAACCATTTCATATTGTTCCTAAAAGACTGAAGTAAGGGTTCCCCTACATCTAGTGTCTTGCGAGCGTAGCGTTGGGCCAACTGCATGGCAAAGCCTGACACCGCGTCGGCGCGACGTCGACGCAACGTCGACGCGGCGTCTTTACGCTCGCAAGACGCTAGATGTGGGGGGACCCTAAGTCTGGAGAAAGTGGTGAAAGGACCGCGCACCCTATCCCAACACATGCACCCATTAGATCACCACCCTCTTTCGGCGGAAAACACCTCTGCACTCCACGTCACGGGTGACGGCGCCCGCCCACGCGCATTCCGCGCGCCTCGGCTCCCGGCCAACACTTTCATATAGTTTAGTTACGATTTCGAAAACGACCCGACGCGTCCGCCGCCGGCGACAATACCCGATTTCTCGAATCGATCCCACAAATTGAGCTTCGTCTCTCTTACGTTGTACGGTGTTGTGCAGTGCAGTGCCTTAAAGGATTACTCTCCTTGACGTTTACGGTACGTGATTTTTGTGACATTTTTCAGCAAAATTTTCACGGTTTTTCACAAAATTTCAGTGTCTTGTTAAGTCACTTCCTGTGTCATCTAGAAAAATCAAAGGTCTGGTCTCTTTACTCAAATGAATGGATGTATTTTTCAACCATCAAACTTGACGAATATTAGATTCTTTTAAAGTGATATCTGGTGCATGCTTTGATTCTGAATTTAGTGCTCAATTTTACGACCGTTTTTAATATCTCTTCCGGAAGCTCAAACATCCAACAGTTATATTTAAACTAGAAACCAGCGCATCAGAATTTCTGCAGAGCGTTGAATAACCGTTGAAATTACCAAGCGTTGCGGGAACGAAATCCAGGAGGCCTTCGAACGAAAATAGCCCGAGACGTAGCCACTTTACTTGTGAAAAGTTTAACACTGGACACCCACATGGTTAGACTTCACCTTGCTAGATGGCGGGAGTGAGTCACTGGTGAAGTGCGACCGTCTTCTGTTTCATAGGGCTTTCAGCATCGCGGGTGATGAATCGGCGTTGTTTAGATTGGCTGGGCCGATTGATGTGTAGTACATTAATGTGAAGTGTTTTTCAGCGTGGCAACAGTATCAGATTGGGATAAATATACTCTTAGTTTTATTTATACCTGTCATCGAACAATTTAAAAGATTGTTCGTGTAAAAAAGATAAAAAAATTCTGGTAAAATCCTAAAAGCAAAATTAGTCATATAACGTAAAATGGCTCGAGAAGTCTGCCTAGCGGAGTATTTAGTCATCTGTTGCAGACCCTTGAATGCGGAAGAGCGATTCTCGAACTTTAGGGAAATGATTCTGAAGGCCCTACCTACGTCAAGTTTAAGTTTCTAATTTAGACGGAAAACACCTCCGAAGACCCCATATCTGTACTAAACGACCAAGGGATCAAGACAATTTATTTCATTTATCAGAAATTATTATCAGCTCAAACGAAATCCGATGGATGTTAAAACAAGTGCAGAACAAGTTTTAACGAAATTAACGCAAAAATGACAACTATTATATGATTTCAATATGACTAATATATCTGTTGATGTGTGTCAGGTGCAAGTTCAAATGAGGAGACACACTGATATTTTATCACGCCAGGTGGCGCTACTATAACGGACTGCTCTCACTGCCGAATCATATACTTCTTTTAAATTTTGGATTTTGGACAACTGTTCCAACTTTTAGGTGTACAGTCAACCAATTGGAACCCTAGGCCACTCTACGACCATGTCAAAATGACAAGCAGTAAGAGATTTCTTACCATCTGATTTATAACGTCACTATGACATAGTTCTACAGTGGCCTAGGGTTCCAATTGGTTGACTGTACCTTCTCATTAGAGTCAGACCAAAATAAGATATTGATAGCGCGGCTGTGCAAGGGTTAAGTAAACGTCATAGGAGTATTCCTTGAAATAGTCTACCGTTGTCTCGTACAAACGCGAGTTTTCTACAAAATGGCTGATGTAGGAGAATCTTTATCTAAGGCAAAATGATCGACTACTTTAAAGGCTAACTCCCTTATTCATAAACGTACACTAATGTTGAGGATTGTCTTTTCAAAAGGACTTATTTCTATAAGTCAACAAGGTTTATTTTTCTAGGAAGACATAGATAAAAATAACCTCTGTTGACTTATAGAAATAAGTCCTTTTGAAAAGACACTCCTCAGTTATCAAGCCGATAAAGTTTGTTTGTCCCTTTCTATCACACAAATACGTCGGAAAGGGACAAACGAACTTTATTGGTGAACTTTGGTGAACGTTCATGAATAAGGGGTAAGAAAATAATCGCAACACACGCAATATAATTTATTATTTATTTATTTATTTATTTAAAAACATGTTTACATGACCTTACAGTATAACCAATGCGCCACGAAACTTAGATAACAAAAACTAAGAGAGAAAAAGACAAAAAAAGAGAACAAAATTATTTAAAAAAAAACCGGTCAAATGCGAGTCGGACTCGCTCACCGAGGGTTCCGTACAAACTTTCAATAGTTGAATCATCAAAATGTTATTCATAGAACTTTACAGATTTGACTAAATCCCTCAAGACTCAATTTCCCACATAACAAGTAATATTTTAAATATTTTAATATACAATTTTATTGTTAGACAACGTCCAAATAAAATCAAGACTATTCGACTTCAATAGTTTACGACTTACGACATGTCGCAAGGACGCTCCTGAACCGACCTCATTATATCAGGAAAAACGCGATGTAGGAAATGAGCGTTCAACGTACAGCGACATCTATCGGCAAATTGAGTAAACTAATGCGCGCGAGCTAGTATGGAAGATGATTTTTATGGAATAATTGTTTATAACGTGAACCGATTTTAACCATTTTGCCTCTATTTGAAAGCAGGTAATTTCATTGTTATTTTGTTAAAAAATACAGGTACAATAAACACCCGCAAGGGTGTTGAAATTGAAAATGTAAATCTGAAAGTTTTTTTATTATTAAAAAAAAAGTTTTCAAGATACGTGTACGATTTTATTTTTCCTGTAATATTCATTATAATAGCCATGTTTGGTGAAAATTTCATAAATTTATGTTGGTAAACTTCGGAGATAAGGGGGGGGGAACGGTATTTTTTTTACATTTTCCTTCAAAAAACATTTTTTTCCACAACCAAAAAATAATAAAAAATAGTTTTAATATGTACAGTTTGAGCTCTTTCTAACGATACCCCACTTGACCTAGTTACTTGAAATTTTCAGTTTGACCCCCTTTCATTTTGGCCATTTTCTATCATTTATATTAATTAATTAAAAAAAAAATTCTTTCAACTTGTAGAGGTTTACAATGTTTATAACTATTCCAAATTTCATATCGATAGCATAAGTAGTTCTCGAGATATTTGACAATGTGACAGACGGACAGACAGACGGACAGAGTCGCACCATAAGGGTTCCTGTTGTACCTTTTTGGTACGGAACCCTAAAAAGAGAACGAAATTAATTCATTCATTTGGGCGATGACGTCACAGCGATAATGCCTTTGGACGGGACTGCCCATGGAATCTTCCTAAATATAACGGTTTATTTATTTAAAAAAATAGTAGTTGCCGTGTAAAATAACATTTGCACTGGAAGTTGTCAAATAAAATTACCTTGGTATTTTAGCCTGTTAGGTTGCAAGTGAGAACATTCCAAAATGTACTAAAATTATCAATAGATCATGGTCACATATTTGAAGCTCATTTATCAAAGAGTTTATTAGCTATGTCGTTAAACGTTAAAGCGACAGCGGTGTAAACAAGGCATAATGTCCAATACTATATCTAGATTTATTTGAATAACATTTCAAACGAAATCAGTATTTTTATTATCGATTTTGACATCGACTTGGAAACAACTAGAACTATGTAGCAGTGGCGGGGCGTCGATACAACTCGATTCCCTACCGGTTCCCTAAAATTTTCCAGTATCTGTAGAAATTCATATAAAACAGATCCCGAAAACTCCCATGGCTTTATCAACGAAAATTTTCACGCCACGCCACTGCTATGTAGAATTGAAGATCAGGGGACCCATTTCTCAAAGCTACAAGTTACAATTTACAAGTGGTACTCTCTGTCTAATATGACAAGTTAGAAAGAGACTAACTTGTAACTTGTAACTTTCAGTTTTGAGAAATGGGCCACTGGTAAAGAAAATGTAAGAAATATCTTCAGTGAGGTGAAAAATCTTAGAACATACATACATACAATCACGCCTGTATCCCATAAAGGGGTAGGCAGAGCACATGAAACTACTAAAGCTTCAGGGCCACTCTTGGCAAATAAGGGGTTAAAAGAAAACGAAACTGTGGCATTGCAGTGACAGGTTGCCAGCCTCTCGCCTACGCCACAATTTAACCCATATCCCATAGTCGCCTTCTACGACACCCACGGGAAGAAAGGGGGTGGTGAAATTCTTAACCCGTCACCACACAGGTCAATCTTAGAAACTTGCTAATATTATCTTAGAAGTTTCAAAAGAATTCAAGATCTAAAAAGAAAGGTGAAAACATACATCAGCAGTTCTCAAAAATTTGGTCCATAGCCAAGTCAGCAAATTTTAATTGAGCCTATTTTGTTACCAACATTTATTAATACAGGATGTAAACCTAATACGGGCGAACCTCTTAACGGTGGTGAGTATAGGACATAAAAAATGGAATTAGATAACTTTTACTTAAAATTGAAATATTTTTTTTATCCATACAAATTCATTCGGCCCGCAACGTAATGCAAACACACTCATTGTCATTGATTGTCATCGCAACCACGTTTGCAGTACATTGCTGCTGGGAAAATTTTCAAAAATACTCTATGGGGTGAAAATTAAGAGTAACTCAAAACACCTCTTAATTAATGATAACAATATTGAATTATATGCCTGGTTTCATTTATCGCCCTTATTACGTTTACGCACTGTATAAGTCGACTTTCGTAAGATATACCGGGTGGGGTCTGTAACAAAAGCAAAAAATTAAACTGTAGGCTGTACTCCTTACACTGACCAACATTTCTTCAACGACTTTTAAAAATAACTTGTATTTTGTTATTTATCACCCTTGAAAGTTTTTCCTAAGAGGTAATGTACTGCGAATTCTGTTAAGTCTAAAGTGTGACTGACAACGTCAATGACAACAATAATGGCGTCCATTGAAGATAATATTTATTTTATATGAAAAATTAGAAAATTAAAGACTTCATAATTTTTAAAAGTAGCTGAAGAAATGTTGGTTAGTTTAAGGAGTACAGCCAACAGTTTAATTTTTTGCTTTTGTTACAGGCCCCACCCTGTATACAGGATAATTGTTATACTTAATTAAGAAAATATAGATAATAGAGAACCTTAATGACGAAATAAAACTTACTAAAATCTCAATTCACCAAAAAAGTCTTGGTAGCATAATAGGAATAAAAAAAATAAAATTACCATACCTATGTACCTACTTATTCTTTGCAAATAAACTTACTTACTTTTTTTAACTTTTTCCTTAATTTTTGTACAAACATTTTGACAGCTGCTGACCTATTAACAAGCGATTATACCATTGAAACACCAAGGATTCTACACAGCCACGTTTGATTTTGAATGCTAAGTAGTTTATTACTTCATTTTTCATTTTCATTATATGTTTTATATGTTTTATTTAGGTGCACATATCTAAGACTAATTAAAATAGACAATGACAAACAAAAATAGCTAACACACCGAGGCTACCTGTATTTATAACAATTACAAGCTTAATTTAAAATAGGATGACCAATAAACATGTCATGTCGACAGACAGCCATTACGTTTCGACATCATTAAACATAATGTAGGGATTACCAATCAATGCACCTGTGTGGGTATGAGTATCACGAGTTCATAATACCAAACTCGAGTATTTATAGAAAACTAGCTTTTGCCCGCGGCTTCACTCGCGTTAACGTCGAAAATTGTGGAATAAACTTGCACTCCCCCCATTTTAGGGAAGTGGGGGGCTAGAATGAGCTAAAAAGTAGCCTATGTCACTCTCCATCCCTTCAACTATCTCAATTTAAAAAATCACGTCAAACCATCACTCCGTTTTCCCGTGAAAGACGGAAAAACAAACAGAAACACACACTTTCCCATTTATAATATTACGGATGACTGTCAAAGTGAACAGAGTATAGTCACAGTGCTTAGACTGCCATCTCTATACACTAGGTTAAAACTTTTGAACCTCAGTTTTGACAAATTGGACCATATTTATTTTTAACTTAGCGACACCTAGCCGAGGATCAACCATAGGCAACCATACATTTTTCTCGATGGTTCCGAGTTTGAAATACACTGGATTAGGTAATCCTCATTTAGTATAGAAACAGGGCGTTAAGAGCAGCGTTTTGGAAGGCATGTATAAATTAATTCAGTTCCTTTAAGAAAAAGCATATTAAAAGCAACAACATCGTAAGCAAGGTCTAAAGTAAATCTATTTAGGTTAATTTTAGCAATATTACAAGTGAATAGGTATACAATTACTTATTTCCTAATAGAGATCGTGATAAAAGATACGAAATCATCAAACTATTGTGCTATATATAGTTTGAGCGTGACATTAAAAGGCGGCTTGTTCTCAAGCTCATAGTTGTTGTTAAAAACTGAATCGACGTAATTGACAAGATTTTTTACGCGTCCGCGTAGCATAGTAAGTTTAATTTAAAATGATGACATCGTCTGTTTTCTTCCTTTGACATTTTGCATTTATTAGTTTCTTTTTTTAAATATAAATGTTAGTATTTAAATTTATCATTATTTTTTGACTAAGTTGTTTGGTTGCTGGCAGTCTGGACTCTCCGATAGCTAGACACTGTTGTTTATGACAGTTTTGACATTGAATTGTATGAATTTTAGAGACAAAAGATTATAATGTATTTACCTGCCTAATTAATTAAGCAATGAAATGTCAGGCTTGTTGCAAATCATCCCACAAACTAAACGAAGTCTTTTGCTCATTTTTCAGCCAGACCAGCGACCGTTGCGGTCGGAAAGTTCCGACCGCAACGGTCGCTGGTCAGATCAGAACGAATGGGACGAATAGTGTCAAAATGATACGAATGTCCACCGTCCGGGCCGAAATGAAACCGAAGTTTAATATGAAAATTTGATTTTTTGTTGCTCTGCTAAGTAGCTCTTATCGGCGCAGTCACATTCGTTCTATACAACCGCTCGCGTTCGCCGCTGTGAACTAAATGAGCAAAGCGATGTTCACGGAAAATTTTCATTTCGGTCTAGGATTTTATTCCTAACAGTTCCATAGTTCGTGAAACACCAAAGTAAAAAGAAACCTGTCTTAACATTAGGTACTTTACTAGAATCAATTTTAGGACAACGGCATTCTGAGTGTGGTTGCTAGCAGTCTGGACTCTCCGATAGCTAGACACTGGAACAGTCTACATGTGTATGTTTAAGTTATTAATGTATTTACCTGCCTAATTAATTAATAATGAAATGTCACTTGTTGCAAATCATTTAATTTTAAAATGTTTTTCCTATAACCTGCGTTGGCAATTATTTTTAATGTGTTAATCGGAAGTGCCTAGAAGAGCTATTGGTCCATGAAACAGCAAATGAAGGGAGACTTCCCAATATCTTTAAAAAGAAAGCTGATGAACATGACACATTCTTGAGCACAGACTTTGACAAAAGTTCAGAAATCCACCCTCAAGGTCTGTCAGCGCGCCATGGAGCGTAGTATACTCGGCGTGAAGTTGACCGATCGCATCAGAAGCACTGTACTACGCTCCAAAACACGGGTAACTGACGTGGCTGAAACAGCCGCTAAGCTTAAGTTGGACTGGGCACTCTGGGCAGGGCACGTTTGTCTTATGCCGGATGACTTGTGGGCTAAAACGACAACCAATTGGGTCCCGCCAAATCGAACCCGGGGTCGCGGCAAACCTCGACGGCGTTGGCGAGATGACCTTGACGCTTTTGATGAGAACTGGTGGGAAACGGGTCAAGACCGGGATACGTGGAAAGGGAAGAGGGAGGCATTTGCCCAGCTGTGGGACACTCTAGGCTCATATAAATAAAAATATATGTTTTGCCAAAGTATGCACGTAAATATCACTTTAACACTTTTACTGCGGTTGGGATCTAAAGAAGGTCTAAAGTCTTTTCGCGTCTTGTATACATATATTATTTAACGTCGGAAAAAAATATAAAATTATGTTAATTAATCGCATTTGACCTGTAATTTATTTCATAATATTTATAGTTTATGAAAAAGTATATAATTTAGTTGTCCGTGCCTTCGCTTGAACCACTAAGTTAATGAGATTACCTACACCCTCGTAACTCAGACTTAATCGAGTCAATCAATTAGCACTAGTAGTGCCACCTATTTAGTAAGTAAATGAAATTTATTTAAACAGAAATAACTTTGAAGTTTAAATGAAAATGAAAATATTTTCACACACACAAACTATTTTCACAATTATAAATAACAAAAATAATGCCACAGAATAAGTCAAGCCACAAAATATGAGTAACGCCGTGTCTTGCGTGGGCGACGGTCGCGCGACCGTCGCCGTCGCGTCTCATACTTCCATATCGATAAGGTTTGATTTCGTATGCGTCGCATCGCCGTCGCGCGACCATCGCGCGACCGTCGCCCACGCAAGCCACGGCGTAAGTAGGTTTATTTTAGAAGTAACTGTTTATTGCTAAGCGCGCTAAATTCTACCGAGCATACTGTGTGATAACAACTCAGCGAGACGCTTACCAGCGGTCGGGTTTCAAAGGTTTCAAAGAACATGTATGCATAGCGAATGGCACAATCGCTCACAAGTATGTAAATGATCTTATCGCGCATATATCGCTTTCGTTTGGCGTCGGAGAAAAGGTACAGGGGGGCATATCGACTAGCAAATACAATTTTTTCTACACACATGTGGCAAGCTTGTTCAGTGGACAAATATGGAAGTTAAAAGTGTAATTACATGTAAAATATTTCGATTAGTTGAAATTACCCCAGAGCGACAACAGAGTCACACAATGTTATAAAGAGTCTCTTTTGTGCAATAAATAAATATGTAAATGCGTACAAAATCGTTGTTTCTTTTAATCAAAATATTTTTTTAAACTTGCGATAGTATTCTGTATACAATTTCTGTTTTAATTATTTGTTTAATCTAAGTGTTACTCTGCGATAATCATCACATTGACTGATAAAAGTGATAAAAGCTCTCTTGATTCTTCATAAACAAATGAGAAAGTTACGTTTTATCCACAAGAGTGCACAGTAATTTCATACAAATTTTATGACGTCATTGATGTCCTAAACTGGCTGGGAGAAATGATCATTAAATGATTTTCTTGAATCATAAGTATTTATAATAAATTGATGGATTTGGTTTAGTTTGATGTTTTACAGTTACATACTTTCATAGTGTTGGTGTGGTGAACATTTTTGTATGTCATTCGGTGGCAAAATTTGTTTAACCTTCGTGCTTTTGAAACCCTCTCAACGCTTAAGAATCTTTCGCTTGCTCGGTTATTCACATGCGGTTAAACATAAACAACCTTGGCTCCTGTAAAACAATCCTATCGATTAGGAAATGGAGGCTGAGGACCGCGATCACTGGAGGAAGACCCTGGGTGAAGGAGTGGTTGCACACGACCAAGCATGGTTTGACCTTCTTCACTCTAGGCGAGAATTAAGACACCAGCGCGCTAACCAACCTCTGTCACTGGACACGGCCACATTCTCCTGCCAACTTTGCGGTCGCGGCTGCCGCTCTCGCATTGGGCTCACTAGCCACTTGCGGAAGTGCCGCAATCTAATGGACGCTGCTTAACCCATCATATTATTGATGTTAGAGGCGTGGAGGTGTTATTGAAAATATATTTATGCAAAAAATTATCGGAACCTTAATCATGTCTTTTAATACCGTGAAACCGTAGCTATTGACCTAATTTTGTTTACTAGGGTTGCACGTGGCACCGAATGGAATGAATGAATGATATAATGGCTAACCAAACATTCAACAGTCGTAAATTATGTTTAACGACTTGTCAAATAGGGTTTATGGCTAAACCTTCGACAATAATTTAGTAAGCGTTTACTGAAGCTCGCTTGGCTCGTAATTCAAACTCGTTAGAGCATGAGCAGACAAACAATTATTATTTTCTTAATGACCACGATACATGTAAATTTAAATTTTGAAAAAAATCCCCAACATAGTGGACCAAGTTTTATCAAACATGGCTTGGAACACTCTCGACTAATTTCAGCTTTCAAACAAAAAATAAATCCAAATCGGTTCATCCGTTTGAAAGCTACGATGCAACAGACAGACAGACACACACACAGACAGACAAACAGATCGAATGTAAACATGTCGTTGTTGGGTCGGGGGTTAATTAGGTTAAAAGTAATTAGTAATTTTACAGATAGTTTTATAAATCTATTATAATAAAGTGCCGGCTATGAAGGCCTATATTTTGCTGAGAGCAGTGTTTAATAGCCGCTTTATTTCACTAGACACCTACATAAAGTTTATTTCACGTGTCAGTTTTGATAAAATAATTGCAACCCAGAAATCACATTGGTTACTTTACTACATTAACATAAAATTGTAACACGCCTCAATTTAACCTTATCTACCACACATCGTGTTTTTCATTAATATCATTAAAAAAAATCACGTCAATTGTAATTTCGGTCATCAGCTTGATAAGAGAATAAGGCCTCATTTTGTCTTTTGAATATGCTATTAGCTTATGTACTTATTGTACCTTTTAGTCTTTGACAACCTGAAACAACTTTTTATTTTTCTCTCCATCCGTACCTTCCGCCTTTTCACTTCTAGAGAACGCCAATACTAATATTATACGTAGCTATCCATGCCGTGACCGGCAACGCGACCCTAGCTAACTACGCAAATCCAAACTTGGTTTTAAAAACTCTGTCGCAGGTAGTAAAGTTGTCCAGATCCATTGTAGGAATAAAATTATAGGAGGGTTTTGGTCGAGATTTACGTAACTGACGTTTCTCGTCAAGATCAATGAGACTAATCCCTTAAAGGGATAAGTTCGCCTTTGTACTGTTTATCCTGTGTCATATTTGTGTTTTGTGTTTTGTACAATAAAGAGTTTATACATACATACATACATACTAATATAAATTCCTCTTCAACAGGTTGAAGAGCCAGCCTCTTCACTTATCCGCGGACCGTCCGCCCCCGGGATGCCAACTTAGCGAACATGGGGACGGACGACTTAGCGCCGAGCTTCACGCAAAAGCCGCAGCTGCGACAGGAGGACGATGGCAACAAACTCGTCTTCGAGTGCCAGCTGCTGGCCGCGCCGAAACCGGACATCTGCTGGTACCGCAGCGATGAACTGCTCAAGGAGGATACTAGAACTAAATTTAAGTGAGTAGTCTTCTATTTCCTTATCTTCTGAGTCCTCGACTTATATAGGTACCGAAGCTTCAGCAACGACCGTATGACAACAATGTTAGCCAGCTGGACACGTTTGCCTAATACACCCAGGACGCTGGGGCAAACTAGCGACAGACTTGATTCTTCAGGGTAGATCTCAAGATAGACAAAAAAGGTGAAAGCAGGACGATGAAAAAACATCCACCATCTCTCTTTCCTGATATCCCACTGACTCCTACATGAGATCAGACAAAGTGCGTAGCTTCACGCAAAAGCCGCAGCAGCGACTCGTCTTTGAGTGCCAGCTGCCGCGCCGAAACAGGACATCTGCTGGTACCGCAGCGATGAACTGCTCAAGGAGGATACTAGAACTAAATTTAAGTGAGTACTCTCATCTTTCTTAGCTAGCTCCTCCTGACTCCTCGAGGTTAATGCAGAAGCTTCAGCCAAGTCAGAAGGACGATGGCAACAAAGTAAGACAGTAGATACAAATTAGCCACAGTCTGAATCCCTCAGGATGGATTTCAGAGCCGATTAGGAAAAAATAAGGACCTTGATACAAACTAATAATACTCCGCGTGAGCCGGGGAACAAGCCCGATTCTTCTTTATCTACAGCAACGCAGCACTCTATGTCATCATGTATCTTATAAGTCTTACAAACTTCTCTGTAGATCCGAGCTTGCTCAGAACCAAATATACTAATACTTTTCGTTAATAAAAGTACGAACGTCATCAAAGTATGACACACAGCAACATGACATGGAATGGTAAACAAAATTATTCTTCTCGCTTTCCTTATCAATATTTATGAGCAATGATAAATTGGCATGGAGAATGTTAGAACAAAGATAAATTCAGTGTACTTTCTAATAAGTACTGATAAGAAAAAAGTTTAATGGGCAAAAAAATCCTAAAACACTCTTAATTCTTAGGCTCGGAAAGCAGCCAAAGAACTGAAGAAACAACCAAAAAAAAAAAAAAAATTAAGTAAATTCTTATCAGCGCGGCTTATCAAAATTCATCACTAAACTGCCCTAGCTTCCAAATATAAATAATTCTGCAGACGACAAACCCGTCTGCTCCGAATAAACTACTTTAAATAATAGCGGTCACAAACCTAGAACCAACTGTTTTGTCAGCCATGAATCAAGCGTCAGCCTTTGATGTAACTGTTAGCAGAACAATGTCACGATTGCTCTGCATATTATTGGCACATGTGACATTTTTGAAGTAAAGGGTTCAGATGAGATCGCTTAGGAATTATTGGCTCAGAGTCGTCTCGTTCATTGAACTGGGCTGGATTTATCTCTATCGGAGAACAGTTAATATTCTGATTAAGAAAGGACTAAGTCGTTGTAAAGGAAGAAAATTCTAAAGAAAGTAGATTGAAAAGGACTATGGGCAACTTTTATGGAGTCTAGACCCAACACTGACAGGGATGAGAGTTATGTCATTCTATAGGAATTTCTATGTACGTACTTCATAAGTTGCAAACTTTACATTCCGTTTTGGCATCTCTGAAAGTTTTCAAGCAACTACATGTGCAGCTACTGTATCTACAGAACACTGATTTAAACTTTCACGATTATTACACATAATTATTTTTAAAATAATATAGAATAGAATAGAATAGAATAGAATAGAATAGAAAATATTTATTTGGCATACAGATACATAATAAAAACAAGTACATAATACTTAATAACTAGTACACCAAATAGGATGCCACTCAGCGAATACCGTGTCTTATAGACGCGGCACTGGTTTTCAGGGCACCCAGAAAATTAATAACTAGGTCTTATAACTAAACAGAACGTATGATCACTTATACAGAAACTATGTTAGAGAAAATGTGTGTGTGTGTTAACCTACTAACAGAACATATTATTTATAAATGTCAATGTAAATAAATGCAAATGTGGCCACTTAGTGTTAATCATTTAGTTGAGATTCAAGTAGATGCTGTTTAAGATTGTGCTTGAAAGAGGTAATGGATATAAAGTATGTAGGTACATGTAGTCATACGCGATTAAGTCCCGATTTTAAAAATAACTATCTATAGAACTGAATGGTTTAGAGATCTTTCTAAAGATCTCTAAACCATTTAGTTTGTTAGTCATAATCACGCGTTTGCCGCGTTTTTTATTTTAAAATACTAATCATACAAAACATACATTATTTGTAAGTACTTATGTTTTTATCCATCATGGATCACCAGTGTTTCTGGAGCGATCGGAAACCAATATGTGACTGAAATGAAAACTGATTTGCTGCCCTTTGTCGTGGCATAGGATACATGCATTGGCAGTACTCGTCAAGGTGCAGGAGGATCTATAGTTGTTGAAATCTAAAGTGAACTAAGCTCTATGTTATAAACTATCAAATGTAAAACTATGGAAACGTGTGATTAACATAAGTTGTTATAGTGGCCATTTCACTAAAAACTGTCGTGTTTGGTCCCCAGGATCCAGAGCATCGAGAAGAACAAGTTCTTGGTGGTGCTCGAGTTGGACGACGTGATCGAGAGCGACGCGGGGCTGTACAAGGTCAAGGCTAAGAACAAGATGGGCGAGGTGGCCGCCTCCATCAATCTTAACTTCAGCCGTGAGTATCCCCCCTCCCTCCCCTCTCCAGAGCGTCGAGGAGAACAAGTTCTTGGTGGTGCTCGAGTTGGACGACGTGGTCGAGAGCGACGCGAGCGAAAAAATTGCTAAAAGTGGCAACATTATAGTGTCGTCCCGTTTTCTTATGGTAATTGACTTGAAAGAGACGACATACTACAGTGTTGTTCTAATTTTTAAATTTCTACTCTTTTTATTCAAGCTGTATTACGTACCACACACCATCTCTTAAAATCTCAACTTAAAAAGACTCAATATGCGTAGTATTGACAAAATTCCCGTTACAAAACTTCCGTAAATTATTTCAGAGCTCTCTTTAATCTTTTAGCCGCCATTGACTTGACCTATTTAAAGCCAACACACTGATCAACACATCGTTGATGCTAGATGCCATTGATTACTTTAATCAAGAAAGACATATAGTTAAATCTAGAACACATGACAGCAATGACGAACATAAATAAGTTGATAAAGTTTAAACAGACTAAGCAGATTCAAATTAATTAGGTAACCATGTATAATTGTGTCCGATAGTAAAGCAAGCAACACAATAAAAACTTCTGCGGTTTTCCCACTCAAAATAACGACTGCACCACGCAAACGCTTCGCAAACAAATCCAAACATTCGCCACAATGTTCACGTAATCCAACACTGGGCCAATAAAAATACCTTCGCAAATAACAGTATTAGTCACGAACAAGAATAAATGTCGAAAAATTCAGCATAGATTGCCCACGCACCGTTCGGCAAAACTCTCGGACACTGAGCTTATATTCACCGAGATTTGTACTTCTGCAACAGACATATCGGAGCGCTCAAGGAGCTCAAAAATATCTAAACAGCTTGATATCGCCCTGAGGCCATGACTCATTTTTGCAGAGTTGAATTTGGAACGCTCTTGTATCCCGTTGTAGTTCAAATTAAAATTGATGTTGGTATTTTTAAAGGATCTCAGGACTTGGGAGTGTTCAGATGTTTCTGATCACCCCAGTCGCTGTATATGGTGACTCGATGGTGACTGTACATAAGACTGTTTAATGTGGAAAGATAGAAACTCTGGCGCAACACTAAAATTACGTGACGACAATGCACTGTCGACCCGAGACATAGTAAACACGATGACGAATTTAACTTCTGTCATGCTCATTATTGGACGTCAACGTTTGAGTAATTTTAGGACTGGCATGCTGACTGAGTAATCTATATTTTTCTCGGTGTAAAAATAGGTTTGTGTTCCTTGGCAAGAAGTGTAATAATTAATACATGTTTTTTGAGGATATTCGCGTTAAATAACATCATTAGTCAGGTTATGACAGCGAAATAATATGTTCTCGTGTAGATCCGGAATGATTTCACCTTCAATTCCGAATGAATAAAATATATAATCAAAGTTTGACCTATTTAAAACCTTGTACTTAAATCTATGGCTGTCTAAAAGTCCAAATCCTGTGCAATGTAGGACAAAAAGTGTACATCTTCCATGCAGCAGTTATACCTTTATTATGTCCATTTTTATTGAACGAATTACCTCTTTTTTTACTAGAGTAACAAATTGTACAATTACCATCTACGAGTACATTTTGTGGCCGCAGAATTATAGCGGTTAGGATCCCTTATTTTTCTCATCAGTCATGCGGTAGACTATATTAATTTCAGCCATCAGAACAGATGATTATTTTATTATACACCATAAATCGTCTACGATAGATGTTAAGCCAGTGAGGTCCCTTGCCTCATCCATCCCATTTGAAGTAACCTACGCCAATGAAGAAGAAGGTTCCTTATTGCACCAAACCTACCATTTTAACCCTCCTGCAGGATAAATTGGAGTATACACATCAGCAGCGGCTGGTTCATACAAGCCGATTCTCACCCGCTTGCCTAAAATTGATTACTAGTAAAAAACCTACCTGTTAAGGTAGGTTTCTTTTTGCTTAGTGTTGCCTAGCAGAAATTTTCACCAGCCGCCACTGATACACATACATGTTTCATAGATAAAAAACCTCAAGGTGGTACACCAGAGCAAGTAGCTGTTGTTCAAATGTTCACGTTTACATACTTTAGTCGGTTTATTCCCGGACTATCATTGCCCGATGATCCAATGTTTACGTCTGCATGTTGATCAAATTATAAACACGAGGCGTCCAACGAGCTCTCCGACTATTTTTATTTGCCACCGATTTGTTTCTACGGAAAATATTGAAACTGGATGCGGATTCTTGCATTGAATCGAGTGTAGGTGAATTTAAAACTGGATACGAAAATACGAATCGAAATACTACTGAATTTGTGTAATACCTATTTATAATGATTTTCAAAGACAACACATTGGAATTTGGAAAACATTATTTTAATTAATTCAGTACATGATATAGTTTAATTTGCTTTTTCCTGAAATACATATTATAAACCACTTATTAAAGTTACCGCCTCATTAACTACTTGATATTCAATCATCTGTTTCAAAATCTTCTCTGATTCAAAAATTTAATATATCATATTCTGAAGTAACTTTTTGATTTCTTCTATTTCTCATAATTTATCTTTCTTTTTCAGCCGCTGACGAAGACAAACAAAAGTAAGTATTAAAATGATATCTTTGTTATTTGTAGCTTTAGGAGATTTCTTTATCCAAATCCAAAATTTCGATTCAAGTATCTATCCTTATAAAGTGCATAAATTGAACTATACGAACATTTTTTTACATTCTCATATTTTAGAGGAACAGAAAGATCTTGAATGATTTTGTTGTTACGAAAAATTCAACTAATTGATCAAAAGTCATCCTCCTTGCGTTACCCCAGTATTCGCCATGGCTCACAAGAGCCTGGGGTCCGCTACTGATGGACTAAATACAACAATAAAATTAATCCCCAAACCCAAACTCAATTTCTTCATACAGTAACATTGACTAACTTCCAAAAATGTAATTGCAGACAAGTGGACGGTAGAGCGCCAACGTTCGCGCGCAAGCCCGCCATCCGTCAGGAGGATGACGGCAAGCGGCTCATCTTCGAGTGCCGCATCGAGGCGGAGCCCGTGCCCACGGTCGCCTGGTTCCACAACACGGCTGAGGTCAAGCCTGGCGCGAGGCATAAGGTGCAGATACATCACTTCCTATCTCTTTCTGTAAATCCTGTTGTCAATTGGGGTGTAGGGCTCGAATCATATTTCTCCATTGACTGCGGTTTAGTCCTCTCACATCATCCGTAACACCCCTTCTACCACAAACTGATATGGTAAAAGTTCTCTTTTCCTTCCTAAAATTTCAGTTTATGTCTCCCAACCCTCTATTAAGTGCACTATAAATGTTTAAAATTTTAGATCAAGTCAAGCAATCTTTGAAAAAAGTGATTTGACAGATTTGCAAGACCGAAGTGATATTTATTATAAGAGCTCCGAGCAACATTTTAATACTAAATTAAACCATGGTATTCGCTAAATATCATTAACTCATAATCATGGAATGGTTATTTCAACATATTTAGCCATAATTTTGGCTTTGATTAACATTGTAATCTTAATTACAATGACCAATCAATGGCACGTGGCAGCGCGATCAAAATAAATGTCATTATAAAAGTGCATGACACTGACGACAGTGAAGATTGAGATGTAAAAATAATGACCGATGATGACCCAGTTTTAAAAGAGCTCAAAGATGGCCTTGACCCCGATCTAGTTGGCTACGACACCGGCCAGGTGGCGACAGCATCGCACGGTGACCTTTTACACCTCAATCAGTCAGTTACAATCTATTTAAGATTTTAAAATGATAGTAACATTTGTCAGTCTCGGAAATGTGACACTTTTGATGGGTTCAAAATAAACGCGTGACTCATGCTAGTGATGTTCGTGTTTTATTTCGGCAGAAACAAAATACAATGCATATTAGCCAATGTAAATGCTAAGGCGTTCTGCAAAGTTTAGGAAAATAATGGAACATGGTACAAATACCAAAATAATGTGACCTGTAATACGTTATTACCAATAAATGATGTCTATGTCTAAATAAAAGAACAACAAACCACGTAGTTGCACAATATCTCAATAGATTTGTTTTAGGTAACAAACATCCTTTGTAAGAAAAGGCAGATAATTATAGGTTTATAGAATAAGGGCCGGTTACATCAAACCGTCTGTCATCGTTAAAGCGTTCGTAAAATTGTATTGTATGGGAAGTTCCATAGACGTCTGCTGCGTGACGATGATGTGTCTGTCAAATGGATGCTGATAAGCAATAATGTGTCAACCCACAAAAACTAAAAACATGAGATTTTAATGCCATGTTATAGCTGGATTTTTAAACTTCTATTTGCAAAAATGACCTTTTCATTTTGAAAATTTTCACTATCCCAAAAGTAAAAAAATAGGTTAACACAAATCCTTTATCGTGTGTTGCCTGTTTTGCATTAATGTGTCAAGAACCTTAACTTATTATAGTAATTGGCAGAAGACATATTTAAATTACAATAATGTGTTAAGAGGGTTGACTCAACGATTTTTTTACACTTGACTCATTCTTGCAAAACGCAAAAAATGACATAGTTACCCACTATGAGACTTGAATGATTATTGCAAAATGATATTTTATTCGTTGTTTTATGCTACGACCCGTGTTATAAAACATAAGTCATTATTGTTAAATTATATTCGGGTCATAAATTGTTCGTTTTTGGTGTAAGTACCATGACACTATATTGTAAAATATAACTGTTCATATTAATTTATGTTTGAATAAGTTATGACTTAGTCCATTAGTATATTTTTGCACATGAATGGTAAATTCAGTACGAAATTGAACATTTTAAGTCATGAATATACATATTCGTTATTATAATTTGCAAACATTTTTTACAAGTATGTTTTTATATAAAAATCTAATATAAGCTACTATTTTTTTATAATTACTAATTACATTAAGACGTGTTAATGTATGCATAAAAATATTGTTTGATTTTTGAATACTTACTGAATGGTAGTTTATTATTTTGTTAAAGATATTTTATGTTTTGTTCTTGTACAAGTCATGAGTTATTCATAATTTAAATGACTTAGTCTATTTCTTAGCGTAAAAAAATATTTTGTTGTATATTTTAGATAAGTAGTTTATTTTTTTTAAAGATGATTATTTGGTTTTTATAACGATTTTTTGTTGAAAAAGCACAGATAATTTAAATATGTGTCTAGAAATGATCATTACTCTAATAGTTAATTTATAGTATTTTATTCAACAGGCGTTTAAAGGAGGTCAAGAAATATCAGTGGCGTACTTTCCACGAGTATTTTGGAGTCAGTTAAACACCATTGCATACAATACTTTTACAACGACCATGCATTTAGTTTTAATAGTTTTTTTTTAATAATTCTCGCGAAATTCACACTGTTTCCTGTATTGCAAGGGTTTGCACTGTCAGCTCAGCTGCCCAAAGCCTTCCCGCGCACACACGAGTATCGTTAATGCAATGCGTTGCCATGATTACAGAACCAAACAATGCGTTTTGAGTTTTTTCGATACGCACAATCCTGTAAATGACGAATAACAGTTCGGGAGTAGAAAAATCATTAAAAGGTTTGATTAATAAATAATGTATTGATTCCTACATACCTAATAACATAAGTGACCATGACTGATACCAGCAGTTCCCGTCAACTTTGTACAATTTATAATAAATTACCGTATGACATAAAAGAACAAAGAACTACAGCATTTAAGAAAATGATGAAAGCTTGGTTGTGTGAGAAATGTTTCTATAGTGTTGGCGAGTTTCTTAACAGATCATTATAGTAACGTAGGTATATTTAATGTATGCATGTGATTACTTAGGTTAGCAAAAGATATTTGTACGCCAGTCTGTAGGCACAATGTGGAGATCTGTAGAAGTTACATATTGTAAATAGTTTTAAGACCATTTTTGTAAACCCACTATTGACAAATAAATTCATTCATTCATTCATTCATTCATTCATAGCCACGTCAGCAAATTTTAATTGATCCTTTTTTGTTACCAACATTTAGTAAGATAAGTCTACTTTCGTAAGATATATACAGGTTAATTGTTATAATTAAGAAAATATAGATTCTAGAGAACCTTAATGACGAAATAAAACTTAATAAAATCTCAATTAATTAACAAAATCTTGGTAACAAAATAGGAATTAATAAAAACAAATTTAACTTTTTCCTTAATTTTTGTACAAACTTTTCGAGAATTGCTGATATGTTACTTAACACTTATAAAGTTAAAAATATGCACAGGTAGAGAGGTTTTACAACAACAATTTATGTGCTTTAACATGTTTATTTAAGACTCATAGATATTTTTAAACAATTAGCAAAAGTGGGTTAAGTATCATAACACAGTCTTGAAAAAGTTTGACGTCGTCGAACAATTCGCAATAAAAGAAAAGGGCATTATTTCGTCAAATTGAAGTTTGTTTTGAAATTAAGCTACAATAATCACTACTACTGAACGTATTATAGCTGAAAAACAAAACAATATATATAAAAACATTTTTTTTTAAGAGAAACACAAAAAAATGAGAAAAAATCTTTAGACGCCATTTTCTCAAAATGGTTGGCGTGTGGGTTGACACATTGTTGCTTATCAGCATCCAAATGTGGTTGATGCAACTGGCCCTAAATGACAACTATCTCTATAAATAGATTGAGTTCTTGTAAACAAATTACTGATGTAACTATATTCTTGTCAGTACAATACTTTATTTTTGTTTTGGTGGAAAAAATATATTTTATACATTTATAATTTTACCACATGCATTTATTTAGTAGGCAATAATAGATATGATAGGTAATAAAGATTAAAAAAGGACCAGACTATACGTGCAATACCTGGAAATTTATCATGTCAGCGTTAGACATTATCACAATTTTGCAAATGCAAATCATTCGAAACCTAATGGTTACCTAATACCTTAGATTGAAAAAACTATGGCAGGAAACTAGTATTTTGAATGTTTTTCTGTATTCACGATGCTTAATTATGTTTTTTTATTCGCTTTTCAGCTAACAGTAAGCAAAGACGGCAAGTCATACTATGCCTCGCTGGAAATCGCAAACGTGACCGTGGAAGACGCGGGCAAATACAAGGTGACCGCCAAGAACGAACTCGGCGAAAGCAACGCCACGATCAGCCTGAACTTCGACAGTGAGTACAATGTTGTTTACTCCATCATCATCTTCATTGATTACAGCACAGTCAAATTTACAATTGACTGAATCAGTTTTATTAAGAACCTTTTTATTTTCGTCAAATATTCCAAATTTTTTGAGACACTACACTTTATGAAGCAATTTTTTTACAAACATTTAGGTTACCTGTGGTATCTGTTGATGTTTAAAAATGTCATACAATTTTACTTCCGCTTATAGTTTAACAATGCTGTCGTGTGGTTCTAATAATTATGTTGTAGACTAAGTCATACGTGTAGATTTGGCGGCATCATGTACATCAATTCATTATATCAATTCGTCAATACACATAATACCTACACAAAATTACGGCATTAGTTAAATTTAACAATGTTCTTTTTATATTATTGATTTAAGATGTTTTCTTAATTTCGTTTTCGGTTTTAGTTTCATCTTTAACCAATACACTATACACTGTTCTATATCTATTTAATATACTTTAGGCAAATCTATTTATTTATCACACACAAACACCTAACCATCATCACAAATCTC